>NW_028250654.1:0-54057 GCF_964263255.1 Lissotriton vulgaris | reverse complement strand
ATCCTATTTAATCCTATGAGTCACCCCTAAGGCAGGCCCTGAACAGAATAGAGGGCAGTGTGCAGAGAGTTTAAAAAGTAGGACATGTACATTACATTTTTACATGTCCTGGTAGTGAAAAACATTTGTTTTTCACTACTATAAGGACTGCCTCTCCCGAAGGATAACATTGGTGTTACCTGTAGGAAGCAGTACATTCCAAATGGGAACAATTAACCAGTTTATGGTTTGTGTCTTTGGAACAGTTGTGAAGTCGAATACTTGGTTACAGTTATGAAATTACCACTTTTAGAGAGTTGGCATTTTCCTGCTTTAGCTATTTAGTGCCTGTATCCTGTCCTCGGCCACATAACTCAGTATAGCTGACAGTTGGGGGTTGTCTATTCCTCCTAGACAGTCACACAAAATAGAGAGCTTAGGTGTGCCTGGATGGGCTGCCACTGGTGGGATGGGAGAGCGGAGCTGGGCACACCCATACTTACACATGCTGTATTCGGCCTCCACACAAATGGCTACATATCCTCTGTATTTAATATGTAGCCATGGCAGGGGAACATGAAGCCTGTACACTTTAAAGGGTAACCACTAGAAGCTTCTCCCTCTTCTTAAGAGACAGATGGTATACATATTGGACCTCAGACATCAACTCTTCAGTACACTTCTGGACCTGTTGACCCTGCCACAAAGAAGGGCTGTTGTGCTGGTAAAATGACTGCAATCTGCTGGACTGCTGCTCTGAAGAACTGCTGCTCTGCTGTGCTCACCTGCTTCCCTCTTGCATTGGTGAGATGGAATTGACCTGCATTTGTTGAACCCAATCCCAGAGTGACTCCAACGGCTAGATGGCTGGCCTCCTGACTTGAACCTCAGGGACAGAATCCTTCAACAACCTTGAACCCAGCACCTCAACTATGCCATCTGTTAGTCGTATCCTGCCACCCCAGTCCTGACCCCTTGGAAGTGGGCCTGCCAGCCCATCTGTGGATTCAGCAGAACCGACGCATCATTCTGGTATGCAACACAACCCCAAGTAGAACGGATCCAATGCCTTTGCTGCGAAGATTCCTCCTGCACAAGGACTCTGCATTGGCCTTGCAGCCCGCATTGGTACCAACATTGTGTGATGCATCCTGGATGCGGAAAGTTGCATTGCAAATTTCTTGTCAATGGTGCCTCGACAACGAGGAAGGTTCTCACATTGCAGCCTCACAGTTGCTCGGAACAGATACATCGCTGCGGCTGTGTTACACATCCTCGATGCTGAACTTCGCATCGCAAACCCTTGTAGAAAGTATTCTCGACGACGACGCTGGACTTCCCATCACAGCTATGCAGCTCCTTAGAACTGGTGCATTGCTTCAGCTGCACATGTTTTCATGTTATTACTGTTGCACATTTCCTGCAAGCTACTAATTATCACCCTTTTTAGGTTTCGCCCTGGGCGTAGCACCTGCGAAGCAGGTGCTCCGCCCAGGGCAAAATCTTATGATCTCCAGTATGGGGCTTCGTCCCGCCTCTGTCTTCCATTGGCTAGCTCCATAAATGGAGGCTAGCCATTGGAAGAGATTGGCTGTCAATCACGCTTTCCCCGTGAAAACGCGATTCGGGGGCATTTCTGAGTCTTTTTTTAAGTCCCACCCTCTCCTCTTCCCATTGGCTGGAATTTTACCTTCCAGCCAATGGGAAGGGGAGAGCACGAAAAACACGTCCCCGAATCTCAAACTGACCTTGTTTTTCGTCGGTGCATTGTGGGGGGGGGGGGGGTTAGCTATTATGGGAAGTTTCATTACATAATTACCAGAATCGTTACGGGGGAAGAGAGCACAGGTGCGCATCGTAAAGCCCAGCTCGTTTTAAGGTCGAGGGTCCAAGAGAACTTCGAGCTAAGCCAGAGCCTACCAACTGTCTCGAGCCTTCAGTAGCTCGCCCACCTCTACGTAATACAATACGCCACCGACCAAGCATTGACGCTTTAAATTAATCATGATTGTCGCTCCGGAAGTTGTCAATGCAATTTTGGACGTTGTTTACACCGGTTTCTTGTCTGAGTTCCTATTGGTTTGTAAATATCCCGGATACTGTGTTGCCCGTCCTTCTTATGAGCGTAGTGACGTCAAACGCAGCCCACTTTGCTGAACTCCCTGAGAGCCGAAAACAATTTTCAAGATGGCCTAAGAGAGAAAGATAACAATGGCGGGCGGAGGCTGGGCGCAGGATTGTAACCTCTGAGGACCGGAGGAGCCCAGGGCCCTGGGAGCCCAGGGGGCTCTGCGAGGTTCCATCCCCTGCTGCGGTCCTCCAGTCCTGGAAATCCTTTCCAGGCGCTCCCAGGAACTGTTAAAGGCCTTCTACGAGCAGAGGGATCTGTCCCAGGACGGCTGGGCCTGGAGTAGCAAGAAACTGAGGCGGGCCATATCACTGGCGGCAGTGCCAGGAGACCTCTTGAGTACAGCGCGATGTGTCCAGCTGGATCCTGAACGAAGGAGTTTAAGGGTATAATTGGTGACTCCGTTCCGCCAAAGTGGCATCAAGCATTTGGACAGTTTTTACCCAAGACCGGGGATTCTGTGTGGCCAATCTTGGAGCGAAGAAACTGTACTGGTGGTTACCTTGGATATTGATCTGCGGCAGTGCTGTCTGGTCTTTTTACCCGAAACTGGGGATCTCTGAAGCCCAGTCCCGGGTTCTCGATGTACACCCCCTGGGGGTAGATACTTCTACCCTCCCATGGAGGAGTTCGCAGTGCCCCGGCACAGTGCGGTGATGGAACGCCTCAGTCGCCGGATCGAGCTGTGCCGCCGGCATCACGGCTCTTGTGAGAGCCGCTACGAGGCAGTTTCGGCCGAGCGGCTAGACTTAGAGCGACAACAGACTTACAGCTTGCACCAGCGCTGCCGCCAAGGCAAAGCGAGCTGGCAAGCACCGGGCGCCATCCATCGCCTCCGGGGCTGGTGACCGGGGACTGGCAGGGTCCGGTGGCAGTGATAACGGCACAGGGACAGATGGGAACCGGAGCAACAGCGCCGTCATAGCGGTAAGGACCCTGGTGGAGTAGTGGTAATATATGGCTTCTATAGATTGGCAATCAGGTGGCACCACGTTGCGGAGATGTATAGGGAGGTGGAGACATTGCTAATAGGAAGTCATGGTACAAGAATAGGAGATCGGCGTGCAGAAGCCGTATCACCACAGTAAGGTTGCATTTCAGGCCATGGATGCAGGCGTGAGGACAGGTGCACATAATATATAGAACGTTGACGTTAATGCTGGAATGTAGAATTTTATAAATTGTCGTGGGAGGAGTAGATCTGAAGCTAATGGAATTCCCGAGTTAGGTACGTAGAAATGCCTGCCGAGATTCTGAGATGGGGCCAGTCCCCCCTATTTGGACATTGGAGCATGACATTTTTGTAATTACATTGAGTGTAGAGGGCATTCTCATGTACGTTTTTTGAGAAGAGCCGATCGGGATAGGGGAACCTTTCTGGCTGAATAGTTTGCTTATGAGATTGGTATGTGGCAGGTCGCGTGTAGAGGGCACTCTCATATAAGTTATTGAGAAGAGCAGATCGAGATAGGGGATCAATTTGGGCTGGACAGTTTATTTATGAGCATGGTATGTGGCAGGTCGAGTGGGTTGCACACGGAGGCTGGAAGCGCACTCTTTTTTCTGAGGAAAGCTTTTGCTGTTACTTCCCTTACCGAAAGAGGGGAGTTACATGAGAATTACATAAATCTAGAAGCTATCCCTTGAATATTGAAGTGGGCACGTAAAGGGTTTCGGTCCCTTGAGGTATGTGTTGTTTGTTCACATCTTCATTTACCTCCTTCCCCTCTTTATAATCCCTGTTTGGAATACCGTAGATCACCTCCATTCCGTACTACGTTATGTATTGGCTGGGTTTTTCCTTTGACTACGGCCGTATGGTGGTCTTCTTAGGCCATAGTACGCAATTTATGCCGGTAACGCCACCCACAGACAGTCCTTTTGTGCGTTTAGCTCACTGTTTCTCCGGGAATCAGCAGTTGAGTTGGCTTTTTATTGTACTGGAGAGGGTAGGTTGCCGGAGGTACTCGGTTCCACCTCTGTTTTCAGTTCAGATCGGTTCTGGCCCACAATGTGTGGGCGCTGTAAGGACCCGGAGAGCAAAGAAATCTGTGCATTTGTACGACAGAGTGCTTTCCTTTGTATGTCAAAGGCAGCGAAGCACTCGCTTAATTTGGGATCTCTGGCCATCAGCGCGTCA
Source organism: Lissotriton vulgaris (assembly GCF_964263255.1). Taxonomy (NCBI): domain Eukaryota; kingdom Metazoa; phylum Chordata; class Amphibia; order Caudata; family Salamandridae; genus Lissotriton; species Lissotriton vulgaris. The sequence continues at coordinate 49,810 of NW_028250654.1, read as the reverse complement.
CTGCTCCTGGGTTTACAGGCGGGGGTGGGCTTGGTCAGTGGGCATTTCAACCTGGGACATACAGGAACTCATCGGGTGGGTCACTAGGCGTGGCCACGGCATAATGAGATCATCGGGTCGTGCCGGGTTGTGAAGTCAGCGAGCGTTGAAAGCCGCATTTCTCAAAAGGCTTCGTGATAGAAATTGTGGATTCACGGTATTATGGTTTGGGATCTACCCGGGACCATACCCAAACGTTGCTGGTTACTAGACAGTCGTATACAATCTGGTTGCCAATTGTTCCCCGCCACCGCTAATTTCATATCTTAACTGGTCACGCTCCAATGTATAATCCGTCTTTCACAGGGCAGCTCTTATCGATCAGAGACATTTTCATTAAAACCATTTAGGCATGTAATACGAAGCGTGCATAAGGAGGCTGACTCAAGAATACCCCGGAAGTACTTGCTCCCCCTCTTTTTTTTTTCCACCCCTTCCCTATAATTCCAGTTTTTTGTGTTTCAATATTATTTTTCTACAAATGTGTGTATTTCCCCGTCAAAACAAACTATTCATTGTTGCATATAATGGGCAACGGGGTTATCTCTAGATGTCGGGAATTTTTCTGGCTTGTCTAGTGTGCTAAGTTTTGTGTATGTGAGTGGGGGTGTCTCATTGGGCTTTAAGATTGTTATAGCTAGTCTTGACTATGGTCTCAGTGGACTGCGTTTAACTATGGCTAGTTGTGGCCATATCCCTCTTATGCAGGTAAAGGCTCATTGGGGCTTTATGTAGGCATTGTAGCCAGCCAAAACGTTTATTTTGGATCTCCGATTCAGTGTTGCATAAGTTAAGGCTGGATAGGCCCATGGCTCTTGACAGTTACACCAGAAGGTCAGCACTTAGTATAGAGTATTTTGAGTAAGGAGATCTGGAGATTCATCCCTTTGACCGTTGCTTTACACTGTGGAGCCAATTTTTGTGGTGGTGTCAAGTTGGAGATGGGTTTGAGTTTCATCTATGACCGTTTGGAAGTTTACTTGCTATAGCACATACCTGTGCCAAAGGACTTGCCGAGAAAGGGACGAACCTTGGAACACTACACGATAATGATGTGTGGAGGGCTCATTGGTTTAGAATTAGATTTTCTATCATAATTCTCTCATGATAGCAGACACTTTATCTTGCTTTAAAACAACTGTCTGTTGGACGTGTGCACTAGCTGTGTACGAAATTGTGTTGCTTGATTGAATAAACTGCACCAAAAGACAAAATTATTAAATGTATTTTGTGTCTTTTTTTCTGCTGAAAAGCTCTACCTTTATGGATCACCAAATGGGAATATTAATATCGCCGTGGCCAAGTTATCTTTTCTTTAACGCCTGAATATAATCGATAGACTTAAGTGTTGCTGCGTGGCTCTGTGTGTGTGTGGCTCTGGGTGTGTGTGTGTGGCTCTGGGTGTGCGTGGCTCTGGGTGTATGTGTGTGTGGCTCTGGGTGTGTGTGGCTGGCTGTGTGTGTGGCTCTGGGTGTCTGTGGCTCTGGGTATGTGTGTGTGGTAGTAATTGCTGTCTGCTGAGCTCGTCCAGTAGGGTACAATAGGTCTCACATTGGCGAGAGATTAAGCTATTGGCAATGTAAATGACAATGCCATTTATTTATCTGTTTTCAAAACCAACACATAAATAAAATATTTGTCATTTACAATGCCAATAGCTCTAACTTTTGCAAAGGCGAAACCGTTGCATTGTAAATGCTTGTTAAATATGCGAACACATGCAGCCAAACAGTACTTCCATCGCACAAACATCTTGGGGAAGAAGATCTGATGAGTGATAAGGTCAGAAATGATAATTGCTGTTATCCTTCTGTTTCTGAGCATGAAGGAAATAAGTCTTTTGCCCTAATTTGTACTTATAATACCTCATCAAATTTCCTAAGAAAGAAACGTTATAAAAGTAGGGTTAGAGCAGGCCAAGGATTTTTTATGTTGCTGGCCCTTTAAGGCATAAACTTTCTGTATACCAATCTTCCAAAATTACCGGAAATAGAACTTGGCTTGATGCAATCGTCCTTTGGCAAGACTTGGCATTTTCTGTGAAGCAACATAAATCTTCCCTTGTCTTGATCTCAATGTCTGTCATTTATTTTCGAGATACCCTGTGATCATTACTATCAGTACAGAGGCTGAAGGCTATTTCAGTTTGGATCTCCTCCCCAGATTAGGCTTTCTGTTTAGATCACCAGAGGTTTCCAGGTTTCCAAATTGCTGAAAGGACTTTTGAACAACCTCCAACCTGCTCCATTCTGAGTGCTGCAATGGGATCTTGACCTTTACATGCAATTATGGCTTCACTTAAATATCTCACAGGGAAGACATTTCTATGTTTATTTTTCTGTTACTGATTCAGTTCCATATCTTTTGGTGGTTCTTTACCTCAGTGACAAGTGATGGGGAGCTATGAACATTGATGAGGGTGAAACCTCCCTTTTTTAAAGGTGGCTCTCGGACTCACATGTAGCACAAGTGATTCTTTGTTTCCTCTTTGTCATTCCTCCTCCTGCAAAAAGGAATAGAGATTCCTCAAGATGGACCCAGGGAGGGACCATGGCCACTATATTCACAGGTCTAAGGAATATGTTGTTCGAGGACAACCTGATCATTGATACTGAAGGCTAGTCAAGTTCAAGTTCAAAGACTTTATTCGAATTGAATTCACAATTCATAAAAGTATACAAATAAAATCACAATTAAAATTCCATCTTTTCCATTCAGAATTAAACATTACTAAAGATAGATTTTTAAAATTAATAAAAAGAAGTTAAAGAAAGATAAAACAATGCAATCAATTAAAATACATAGTAGTTAAAAATACTTAATTAACTCTTGCTATCCCATGACCATGGTCCTTCTGACTCTGAAAATTGTGTTCAGGTAGAGGCTCACTGTGCTGATGGTTAAACAATTGTCTAAAGACCTAAGTTTATTATAGGCATCTCTTGCTTTCCTTAGGCCCCAGGTTAACAGGAGGGGTTTTAAGATTTGTCGTCTAAAGTGGCTGTATAAAGTGCAAAAAAGAGTGCAGTGTATATTTGATTGGAATGATTTGTCATCACAAGGACACCGCCTTTTTACTCTCGCCCAGTCATTGCAATTCGGAAATGATACAAGTCTATAAAAGGTTTCCAGGCGAAAGTATGTCAGGAGCCTACGATGCTGTAGGGGATGATCTATTACAAGATACAACTGAGGGCCCCTCTGAGATGTCACTTCGTCGTGGCTCATGACAGATTTTTTATTCCTTTCACCCTTCCACCTTTGCAATTCCAAATGTTCCAACAAAATCTTTTTGAACGTGGATCGCGAGAGCTGTTCCAGTGAGGCTGGGTCGGTAAAATATTCAGGATGACCAATCTCGCTGACAAAGTTCTTGATGTAACTAAGCCATTTAATATTTTTCATCCCATCACAACTTAAGCAGTCCTCTATAATAGATCTATTCAATTCTGTGGCATGGTTGGTCCAGACATTATGCCAAAGTAAAACAGGGGCTAGTTTTATAATGTCCGTGATGTGAAGGAGACCAACTTCGGCATGTAAGACATGTATAGGAGTGCTCTTCGATGTAGCTGTTATAAATCGCAGGAACCTATTCTCGATTCGCTGTATCGCCTCCACTTGCTGCCAGCCCCAAATGCCCGCCCCATAGGTCCCAATAGCCACACATTTAGATTTGAATATTTGGAGGAGCTCCCTGACTGGCCTGTTCCCTATTTTTTTTTGCAAAGCTCATAAGAGCACCAATTGCTCTATTAAATGCCAGGGCCCTTGCATTCACAGCAGGCTTCCACGTGCCTTGCCTATCAAAATGAACCCCCAAAGAACAAAAGATGTCGGCTAACTCCACCCTCCTTTCATCTAAAGTAATTGGACATGGTGATCTTTTTTTGTTTGGGCCGCATGACATGGTAAATGTCTTCGAGACATTTACACGTAACCCTCTGATCTTCATGAAGTTAGTGAAGGTCTGTACGGCTTTCTGAAGACCCACCTTTGTCTGCGAGAGGATAGCCGCATCATCAGCGTAGAGTAGAATGGGGATGGGTTTGCCTTTGATTACGGGATAATCGTAATACTGTTGTATTAAGCAAGAACCCACCTCATTAATATAGAGGTTAAATAGCAGGGGAGCCAATATGCAGCCTTGCCTTACCCCTCTATTAATCTTAAAGAGCTCAGTGCATTCCCCCCTCTGGCCATATCTTACTCGTGCACCCGCCTCAGCATAGAGTTCTCTAATGTAATCTATTATTTTATTGTCCAACCCAATGTCCCTCAAAGTCTGCCAGAGATTGTCGTGCAAAACGCAATCAAATGCAGAGCTGAGGTCCACAAATGTCACATATAGGTTGGTTTTCTTTGCGTGTATATATTTAGAGATAGTTAGGGAGAGATTTAGCCCCTGCTGAATTGTCCCCCGCCCTCCCCTAAACTCATACTGGAAAGGTGATAGCACTTCCTGTCCCTCTAGCCAGTCCTGAATGCGAGCAAGAATGACCCTGCCTGCCATCTTCATAAAGCCATCTAACAAAGAGATGGGCCGATAGCAGGCAGGATCATTCCTGTCCCCCTTTTTGTAAATCGGGACCAAGATTGCCTCCTTCCATGTTGGAATAAAACCTCTTTTGCCCATGCAATTCAGGACTCTAGTGAGTAGAGGAACCCACAGGCCTGGATACGTTTTAAACCCGTCAATAGGGACAGAGTCTGGTCCTTGTGCTTTAGAGGCTGAGCTTTCCCTTAAGGCTTTATAGACCTCCTCTAGTTTGAATTGAATATCTAAGGGGAACGGGCAATCTACAACCTTCGTGATTATTCCTGTTTCGGGGGAAGGTACAGGTTGCCATAAAGGGCTTGGAAATGACACACCCACTCCTGAGCTGTAACGGCATTATCTAAACGAGGGCCATGGTCATCTTGGTAAAAGGGAGCGTTCTCAGCCTTCCAAAAGGCAACAGTGTCCTTTTGTATTGCGGCTGCGTGGAGGGCTTCCCAAGCTTCAGCTTTTATATCTTTCTTGTAGCCAAGGCGACGCGGTAGTTACGCCTTGCCATTTGTACCTGTGCTCTGTCTAACGGGGTAGCATGCAGTGTTTGTTTAAGTTCCCTCAGTGCCCTAGTGCAGTTTGGATCAAACCACCCAGGGGTTCTCTTGACTATATTGCGCGGGTTTCTGGTCAAGAGGTGTTTAATTGAACAGCAGATTTTATTGAAGGAGTCCAAAACATGTTCTTCGTCCTCTTCTAGAGTCAAGCACGTAGTGATTTCCTTTTGGAAAATGGTCACTAGATTTTTTAGGAAACTCTCTGGAATTACCTTCTCCCATTTAATGCAAAATCCGTTACTAAGACCAAGAATGGGGTTAAGGTCATAATTGCATTGAATATTGAGGGGCGGCGCATCCAGATGTAGCTTAAAGATAACTGAGATAGGGTAATGATCACTAATGCCACTTATGAGTGTCTCCCATTTAGTGACTAGTGGGGCTAGCGTGACGAAAGTAAGGTAAAATCAATAATTGATTTTGCCCCTCTTGCGTTAAAGGTGGGTGTAAATGTTTTAGGCACGGAACAAGCCTCATTAATAAGTACCATAGAATGGTCCACCAATAAGTTGTTGAGGTGGTCCCCTAGTTTTGTATGGGCAAAATGGCTTGACGCCCCTAAGTTTTCATCTTCCCAGCCACACACACCCTGTAGACTCCTTGGACATAAGGGACAATTAAAGTCCCCTACCCACATAAGAGCCAAATCCCCTGGACAGCTATCTTCGATCATCTTAAGGGTGCCTGACAATTTCTTGATTGTGGTTTCCACATGTACTATCGGGATGTTATTATAGAAGTTAATTATAGCTAAATTTTTCAGAGATCCCCATGTTACCATTAGTATTTGATAGTATGGACAATCCAAAAAGCTCCCAAGGACAGTAGGACCTGAATAGATCGATAAATATATAGACAACCCTCCCTTATGTCTACCCATTTTGCTAGGAACTGCCGGAGTAAAAAAAGTTTTATATCCTAACAAATGGGATTGCTCGCTAGCCCATGTTTCCTGGAGAGCTATGATGGAGTGGGTCATGGTTACTGATCGCCAGTCTGCGTCATTAATTTTTGGGGCAAGACCCGCTATATTCCACAATATTATGCTACCAGGAATTTCGATACTAATTGGGCATGTTACATCCGTAGGTGTCGCAGGGGCCAATTCCAATAGAACACTGGGAGTTATCCCCGGAAAATTAGCCAACTGGGGAAGTGATGTTGTTTCTTCCCCAGGTACTTGTATTTCAGGCTGAGGGACTATCTCAGGGCAGGGTTCCTGTGTACTAATAATATGTACAGGAGCCAGGGATATGTTTTTGGGAACTCAAATTATCTTTTTTGCCTTTTATCTTGTGAATTGGAAATGTATTAGCAGGGGGCCCCAACCGTCATTCGCAGTCATCCAAGCCTGAGAAGGCTTCAAATCTGTTAGCGACTTCAAGGGGGGTAAATGGCAACAAATGGTCCATTCCCCTAATTCCTTGCGGGTGGTCCAACCCCCTAAAGTTATTACCATGTCCCCTGTAAGGTACAGTGTTCCACCCAAATACGTTTTTTGCCATCATAGGGTTGGGAGCATGCAACATATATTGATTATTAAATGTTATAGGAGGATTATTCAGTAGGCCAGAAGGGACCCCTGAGCACATTGTAGGAGTCACCTGGGATCTTGGGTAGAAATAGGTCAGGTCACAGGGAACTATGGTTCTACCAGCGGTCCTTGGCATCCAATTTAGGATGTGTCTGACCGCACCTGGATCTCTGAAATGTATGACTATTAGATTGCCCACAATGTCTTTCTCTCGGCTCCCCAGCCAGGAGAGTTGCCGCACGTGGACAATCTCACCATTGATGTTACATGGGAGCGGTGTGTGCTGGCTAAGCCAGGGCATGGTTTTGTTTTTAATTGACTGAAGCCTTCCCTCCTGCCGTCTTCTAAGGTGGGGACACCCGTGAGTACAACCACATAGGGGACCGCTTCTATTGGTAATTCAACTTGGCGGCCCCTATGGTTTTCTACTCTATCTGGATACGCCCTCCCCCTTACCTCTTGCTTATTTCTAATAGCGGCTGTATTAGCCCCCTTCGAGATTTCCTTAGAAGTGTGTGGGCCGGGTTGATGAGCTGCTTTAAGTAGATTTACCCCTTGATGATTACGGCTCACAGAGTTGCTAGATGGATTTAGGTCCTTTTGGATACCAGGGGTAGAGGTTGGCGCTGCCGCTACAGGGGGTGAGACTGGCTTTGCAGTATCTTTCGATAGGCCTGCTTTGTTGGTAATGGTCATTTCCAAGTCCCCCAGCCGTTGCTCCAGCCTCTTCAGCCTCTCTAGTATGGGAAATGTAAATGACCTGAGTAGAGGTTCAATGCTGTCGAGGGAGACAGCAGACGATTGCTCCTTGGACGTGCAATTTCTGGTAGATATTGAACCAGGTCTAAATGCAGTCAGTGTAGGGGTATTTGTAGAAGGTATTGTTTTGTGCGGGACCTCTTGACCTGAATCGGTAATTAAAGTAGCCTTTGTAGTAAGTGCAGGTGTAACACTAGCCTTTCTGCCCTTGCCAAAGTCAGAGTGGCTTGTCTTATCTCTTTGTGGAACACCACCCCTCCTCCGTCTCTTATTTGGTGGCGGTCCAAAGACTTTGGGGACCTCCTGCTTCCCAGCTTTCTTTTTGGAATTCCCCACTACTACTCAAGGAGTATCGGATATAACTTCTATGCCCATATTAATGTCACTAGAGATTAATGTGTTATTTTTACCCACACTATTAAGGGCAGCCGATGAGGGGGGCGTATCTCGCAGAAGCATTGGAATACCCTGCGTAGATAACGGGTCCTCGTTTTCTGAGGTCAGACCTACACCCGATAGATTAATCTGGGGTGGTGCTACCAAAGGGGGTCTGGTTTTAATAGATTCAATAGAGCGGCGACGCTCTGCCCTACGTTCAGCCAGTACGCATTCCCTTTCCATATCGGGGGCAGGTTTTATAAAATAATTATCCAGGGTACCTTTGCTATTTCCCCCTACATCAGCCAGCACAATTTTTTCAGGGGTAGCAGCCATGGAAGATGAACAGACAGATGTTAGGGTTATGTAGCAGAGCTAATGATGTTTTTTAGTTACTTTACTCTACCAAAGAACAGCCTATAATGGTGACAGTGCAAACCCCAGGTAAGTACCCCCCAGCACCATTATTCAGCAGGTGGATTTACTCTGAGAGGCAACATGGGAGGGAGCCCTATTGGTGTCAGCGGGGTACAATAATCTTTGTAGAGTATGGCAATAAAGAGACAGGTCCTATGAGTAATTGATATATAAGCACATAGCATGGGTGCGCAATATAAAATGCACAACAACCTTACTTTTAGAGATGGAGTCGACAGGCGGTGGCTTAAGTAGATATAAGAGATTGGGCCCAGCCCAGCCTCCTTCAGCCACCGAACGGCCACAAAACGGCCCGCCCTTTGCACGGGCTTCGCCCAGCGTCCCGCGAGACGGGATGATGATATTTTTAAGCGCCTCCTGGCACGAAAAGCTGTATCGGGGTGCCGCTAGGGCTGCTGGGGGTTGGAGTCTTTTGCCCCACCCACGGCCCGACTCCACGCTGGTAAAAGGAGTAAGGCGGCGGGAGGCGGGCAGGCAGATCCACCAGTGCACAGTTGTCCCTGGGCAATAACAACGACCAAATAGGTGGCAGGCAGAGCACAAAGCACCAGGCACAAGTCAAGCAGGAAGCCCCCACTCGACCGGGATGACGATATTTTTAAGCACCTCCTGGCGCGAAAAGCTGTATCTGGGTGCCGCTAGGGCTGCTGGGGGTTGAAGCCTTTTGCCCCGCCCACGCTCCACTCAGCGACCCGACTCCACTCTGGTATAAGGAGTAAGGCGGCAGGAGGCGGGCAGGCAGATCCACTAGTGCACAGTTCTCCCTGGGCAATAACAACGACCAAATAGGTGGCAGGCAGAGCACAAAGCACCAGGCACAAGTCAAGCAGGAAGCCCCCACTCGACCGGGATGACGATATTTTTAAGTGCCTCCTGGCGCGAAAAGCTGTATCTGGGTGCCGCTAGGGCGGCTGGGGGTTGAAGTCTTTTGCCCCGCCCACGCTCCGCTCAGCGGCCCGACTCCACGCTGGTAAAAGGAGTAAGGCGGCGGGAGGCGGGCAGGCAGATCCACCAGTGCACAGTTCTCCCTGGGCAATAACAACGACCAAATAGGTGGCAGGCAGAGCACAAAGCACCAGGCACAAGTCAAGCAGGAAGCCTAGTCAGTTGCTGATGAGCTGCGCTGTTCAGAACATTTTAATATGACTGTGTATTTTCAACAAACCCCTGATTGATATTAGTGCTGTCTCCCTCAGCCCATGGCTAACCTGGTTTGACTGTGATCCGCTCACAGAAAAATGGAAAGCACCATCATGTTCTTAGTTTACTGGTGATGTGTGTCTTCTTTTTCATGTAGGCTTATTCTGAATTGTATTTCGTACATTTTTCCAGAGTTGCTGCACATGTTATTTGAAAGCATACAAAAAGGTGATGGATGGAATGCTTGAATTAATCTGACCCACTGGTAAGTACTAGGGTCTGCATTTCAATCCATCATTATTTCGAACACCAAGCCACCTCAGTTTGGACCCAGCTTTATGCAAATCAGTCTTGACTCTTCTCCAATGGGAACAGTCCAGCCAGACCCACGAAGCCATCTTTTATGTATTTGACATATGTCATAGGAGGTTCTTTATAACCTGCAGCCCAAGGATTTTTATTGTGTTGAACCTTCAAGGCATATACTATCTGTATATCGAACATCCGAAATTACAGGATATATCTATTTGCTTAATGCAATTGTTCTTCTACAATACTTGGTATTTTCTGTGAAGCAATAGAAATCTTACCTTGCCTCACTCTCAATGCTTGAAATGTATTGGAGCTTTATTAGATACCCTGTGATCATTTATATCAGTACAGAAGTTGAAGGCTATTTCAGCTTGCGTTTTCTCTCCACATCAAGGTTTCATTCCAGAGTTTTCCAGTAGTTTCCAAACTCCTGAAAATACTTCTGAACAACCTCCAACCTACTCCATTCTGAGTGCTACAATGGGATCTTGGCCTTTACATTCCTCAAGGGTACACCTTGAGAACACATGCCTTCCTATCTTCACTTAAATATCTCACAAGGAAGCCATTTCTATTTCTGTTTTTGATTCTATTTCTATATATTTTGGCAGTTCACTGCCTCAATGACAGGAGATAGGAAGCTACAAACATTGTCAACTTCCCCTCCATTTCCCACCATTTCTGTAAATGAGTTGTGATGATGGCGAAATCTTCAATTTTTTAAATAAAGTTGGCTCTTGGAGTCATACCTGGTGCAATTGATTCTTTCCTCTACACCACTCGTCCTTCTGCAAACAGGAATAGCGATTCCCCAGGGTGGAGTCATGGAGGGAACGTGGTCACTATATTCACAGAAGTAAGGAATATGGGGGTTCAAGGGCAACCTGATCATTGATACTGAAGGCTTGTTGGTTATGTTATGTTATGTTACTTTAGTTTGTATAGCGCCAACTCACCCACAGGTCTCAAGACGCTTTAGACCAAGGAAAACACAACAATTCTACCAACCAGAAGGGGAATAAAATAACATGTAATTAAATGGGGCCAAGGGCTTCCCTAAACAAAAGTGTTTTCAGCTGCTTTCTGAAGTGTAGAAGATTGGCCTCTTTACGAAGAAGGTCTGACAACTTGTTCCATAACTGTGGAATCTGTATGGAAAAGGATCTTCCGCCCTTTGTTGTCATTTTAAAACGAGGGCAGGCCAGCAACTGAGCATCAGAGGATCTGAGCGATCGTTTAGGGTTATAGGGCATCAAACGATCCTTTATATAGACAGGTGCTTGTCCATATATTGCTTTATGTGCTATACACAAGCTCTTGAACTCCACCCTCTGTTTCACGGGAAGCCAGTGCAGCTTGAGCAATAAGGGGGAGGCATGAGTTCTTCTGGGAAGTTTGAAAATTAAACGCGCCGCGTCGTTCATGACAACCTGCAATCTATTGATCAGATTAATTGGCAGGCCTAAGTAAAGGACGTTACCATAATCCAGTCGTGATATAATTGTGGCTGAAACCACCGTGCGAAGCATAGACTGGGAGAGAAGAGGAACTAACCTACGCAGCTGCCTAATTAGGCCAATGCAGGTTCCAACTACCGTAGAAATCTGGGCAGACATTGACAGTTCACGGTCAATTTTTATGCCAAGACTTTTAACATTTGCTGCTGGTGTTGGAGTAGGACCAAGTTCTTGCGGCCAGTACAGATCACCCCAAGGTGATGTACCAGTAGACACCACCAAAACTTCTGTCTTTTCGGGGTTAATTTTTAGTAGGTTGGCAGTCATCCAGCTGACTGTGTACCTGAGGACCTCTTGCACATGGGCCTGAGCCACAGTAGAGTTCTCAATACTAAATAACAACTGAGTGTCGTCTGCGTAGTTAAACACTCGACAACCCATGTGCACTAAGGACTCAATCAAAGGTTGTAGGTAAAGATTAAAAAGTAGTGGTTATAGTGCCAAGTCCTGCGGGACTCTGTACTCCACCATACCTACATCGGAGATACACTCTCCCTGCTGAATCCTCTGTCACCTCCCTGTGAGGAAGGATTCTAGCCACTTGTATGCCGTGCCCTTTATTCCAAATCTGGCCAATCTGTCCAGGAGCAGGTCATGGCTGATCAGCTGTGCTGTTTAGAAAATGTTAATTTGATCATGTATTTTCAACAAACTAATGATTGAATGTGATCTGCTCACAGAAAAATGGAAAGCACCAGCACGCTCTTAGTGTACTGGTGATGTGTGTCCCCTCTTTAAAGTAAGTTAACTCCGAATTGGTTTTCATACATTTCCTGAGTTGCCACGTATGTAATGGGAAATACATAAAAAAGTGACAGACAGAATGCATGAATTATTCTCAGCCACTGGTAATTTCTCAGGGATGCATCCCAATCCATCATTATTTTGCACACCAATCCACTTCCGTTTAGACCCAGCTATATGCAGAATAGTATTGTCCCTGCTCCAATGGGAACAGTCCAGCCATAACTGCCAAGCTAAGTTTTGTGTGTTAGGCATATATTATATGAGCATATATGATCACATGACCCCATAGAGGAGCTATCCGAGGACATTTTCCTGTTGCTCATGTGATTTCATGAACTGAGTTGATTTATTCCTGGAAGTGTCTTAGGAAGAGAAGAGTTTTAAGATTTTCTGAAAGTCCAGAAAGAGGCGGTGGTCCGGAGGATTGAAAGTAGCGAGTTCCAAATTCTAGCTGCGTTGCCTGGGACGGATTGAGCCATACATTTTTCCCTGTTGAAAGTATGAGGTTTGAGCAGTAAGTTTTCAGCATTGCATGAATGTCTGGAGCCGCCTGATATTTTGAGTTTATTCTCCAGATAGTGATGGATGAAAGTGTGCAAGGCTTTGTGAGTGATGCAGGCAGTCTTGTAAATTGACCTAGCTTCGATGGGAAGCCAGCGAAGAGAAAAAAGTATGTGTGTGATGTGATCATTTCTTTTGGCCCCATATACGAAATGGGCAGCAGAATGGAGGATGGATTTTAGAGGGGAAAGGTGGGTTTGGGTGAGGCCGGCAAAAAGAGAGTTGCAGTAGTCCAATCTAGAGAGAAACAATGATTGGACCACAGTTTTTAAATCTTGCTCAGGAAAAAACACCAAACTCCCCAGAGAAGGCACAGTTGGTAACATGAATTCTTGGTGTTGGTATTGATATGGGAATGTAGGTTGAGTCTTTTGTCTACGATGATGCCTGGGGATTTGACACTGCCAACAATGATAGGTTTGTTGTTAGGTATGTTCAGATTGTCCATCCATGATTGAACAGGAGGAGGAGAGAGTTAGGTAGGGAGAAGAAGTAATTCCGTTTTGGAAGGATTCAAAATTAGTTGATGAGATGACATCCAATCTTGGATGGAGTTTAGAGTGGTGTTGAGAATTGAAATGCCGTGTGCGGAAGACACCTTTAGGTAGATTTGGGTGTCATCAGCACAGAGGGATAGTGGATCCCAGATTTTTTAGGAGATTTTCCTGCAGTTCCATGTAAAGATTGAACAGGGTGGGTGCGAGGATCGAGCCTTGAGAGACACCTTGTCCTACAGCCATTGATGTAGAGAGACAGTTTGCTATTTTGATCATCTGAGATCTGGCCCAGAGGAATGCTCCAATGCTTTTTGAGCACTGTGCCTTCAAAGCCATTCTTTTATTTAATGTTTTCAGAAGAGTGTTGTAATTAACAGTCTCAAAGGCTGCAGATAGGTCAAGAAGGATCAGGAGAAAAGGCTCACCAGAGTCAAGTATTTGCGGGGCATCGCCGATCACTTGTAGCAGGGCTGTTTAAGTGCTGCAGCCTTGAGTGAAGCCAGATTGGAATTCATCAAGAATGTTGTTGTCCTTGATATGTTGGGAGAGTTGCTTTGCTGCACAACTTTCAGTGATTTTAGCAAGAAAAGGGAGGTTGGTGATAGGGTGGAAATTGTTGAGGTCATTCACACCAGCAGAGGATTTCTTAAGAAGTTGGGTAACCTGTCCTGTTTTAAGGGCAACAGGAAAGGAGCCTTGGTTGAGGAAGTGGTTTACAAGACTGGTCCAGTAGGATAGCGTGCAGATCTATATGTCAATGGCAATATCACTAGGGATGGGGTCGATAGAATGGTTTGAAGGTTTTGTTTCTAGAATGCTTTTGAGGACGGCATCTTCAGTGATGATGTCAAAGTTCTGCCACAATACTATGGATATGCGGTCCTCAGGGGGGTAGGATGAGTGATCTGATCTACGAGTGATTTCACTTATTCCACAACGAATAGTGCAAATTCTGCTGCTTTCTTGGGAGAGCCTTCAAATTTGATGGTTGAGGGAGAGTTGCTGGTATTTTCGATAAGGTCAAATAGCTTTTTAGGTCGGTTCTTGTTGGAGTTGAGGAGGGTTCTGAAATGAATCGCTTTTTCACAAAAGATATGTTTGTGGTAGCGCAATCTTGTATAACAGGGATTAGAGAGATTAATGGTGGAAGGAGATTGTCTCCATTGTTTCTCTAGGTACCTCAAGTTCTTTCTTTCTTCATAGAGGAATCTATTGAACCATGGTGCAAAAGGAGTGGGCCTTTTCTTTTTACTTTGTAGTGGAGCAACATTTTCAATTACGACTAAAAGACTCATGAGACATTGGGTGGTAAAATCGTTGTCATCAGAGTTAGGGGTCTAAGACAGGAAGTGACCTCATAGCTGTGTTGCACAGAATGGCAAGGTTGATGTTTTTTGGTGTTGCGTAACTAGGTAGTTGTCCTTTTAGGTTGGCCAAGGCTTACAGAATGAGATAGGTACAGAGAGAAGGGGATTAGGAAGTAGTCAGACCTGTCTACTGGGATAGGATCAACAGCAGTTAGCCTATCTACTAGGGAGATAACAAGGTCAAGAGTGGAGCCATTTGAGTGTTGGTTTTGTGCTATGTTGAACACACTAATTTCCTGAGAGAAATGTGGCAAGCCTGTTGGCAGCGGAATTTTCTAAAATGCCTCAGTGAAGATTAAAGTCTCCAAGAAAGGTCTGTTTGTTGCTTTGTAATTATTGGTCACCAGCAAAGTCAGTGAATTCCTCCATGAAGGCGGAGCAGTCACCAGGCGGGTGATAAATGGCATGAAATGTAATAGTGCCTCCATTACCCTGCAGCGCGGGACATGCAAAGCCCAGGCCAAAGGTGGGTCTTTCATTGCCTGTTATCACCTGGAAGAGGCTGGACGGGACTATCCCTCTTGGCTTTGCTATTCAATACCCTGAATGAGGTGAGCAGCTGGGATGCTTTGGATAAAATACTTTTATTGTTTCCAATATGACGTATACCCACATTGCTGCAAGGCCGAAGAACTCCACTTCTAAAGTCTCTTTGGGCAAGGGTTTTGTCAAACGTTTATGTTGTGCTTAGGGTAGGTTATAAAGTTTGTGCTAGCTCCCTGGGCATTTGTTAGACTTGTTCCCCTCTGCAGGATCACCCCCATTCCTTTTGCCTTCACCCTCATGTTTTCTGAAGCAGTTTTTCTTGGCTTTTAGGGCTCTGTACTTTACCACTGCTAACCAGTGCTATAGGGGTTGTGCTCTTTCTTAGAAACATGGCAACATTGGCTTAGACCCAAGTGGCACATTTAACTTATTTATAAGACCCTAGTAAACTGGCAGCAAATGTACCCAGAGTCTATAAATTAATTGCTACTTGTGGGCATGCAGCACTAATTTGCACCACCCAGTTATATAGCCCTTTAAACATGTCTCAGGCCTGCCATTGCAGCCTGTTTGTGTAGTTTAAAATACCCTTTGGACCCAGCAAAATAAACCTTTTGCCAGGCATAAACCTTCCTGAGTCTCGCAGAAGGGAACTATAACTCCCTGGCATCTTTCATCACCTGCACCTAGTGGGGCGTGAAGCACTATAAAGTGCATTTCATGGTCTCACAGCACAGGAGTCTGGCAGAAGGGGACTACAAGTCCCAGGATACCAAGCGGAGCAGAGGCCGACCTCCCACACCTGATGAGGTGAGAACACTATAAAGTGGGAGTCTTGCAACATGCGACATTGGGTGGCTCTTCCTTTTCCCCTGCAGTTGGGCTCCATATAAAAGCTATGTTGGATCCTTTGTATAGGACTTTATATGATGATGTTGTGAAAATTAGTAAAATGTCAATGGAGGGTCTCCAGGCAAATTTGGGCATGATAGAAGCCTCTCTTGTAAACTTGGAAGTGATGACTTTAGGAAATGCTGAAGGGTCATCTGACCAATCGGCTAAATACTCCCAGGAGGTACAACAGGCACATACGTTACTTCTAGGCCTTTACTGCACCCTACACTTCATCAACTTATAGGCTTAAAGCTTCTGAGACTGTAGGAGGTTCTCGTGGAAATAAGATATCGCTTATGGGTAATCCCAATAACTCAGTGAAACCCACAGGGGAAGGGTTAGTAATGCTTCCTCCCCCTCAGTTCCAATTTTCCTCTACGATTGACTCTCTCAACAACTACAAGGGCACTCGGGGACCCCCGATCTTGCCCATGATACGAACAGAAAGAGACTCATGGGAAATTGCCCTATATGACAACTCCCCCAAATCCACACCATTGGTGGCAGTTCTGGTAGGTGTACCCCAATTGAGAGCTAGCATAGCGCATTCCACACATGAGCTTATGCAAACAGACAAACCCTGGTGTAATAATCAATTGGGGGCGGGGCTACACACTTCCACTCACGTCATCATGGTCAGATGGGTGGAGTGGGTAGGTATGAGTGAAAAAACAGTAGAGGGGGGCTGTATCATGTTAAATTCTAACCAACTAGATATAGCAGGTTGCCTGATACGACATAGATCCATTGACCGCACCCACAATACTGGAATTAAAGTGTTCCCCTCTGTGTTTCTTTTACCCTCTGTGGACTTCCACCACACTGGTGAGGTTGGGAATGCTAGGATTATGACAAAAAGCTCTTTAGATCCATCAAGAACGTACAATATAGCCCCCATTCGGCTGAGTAACAGATTCCAGTCTTTGAGCTGTTTAGATAGTAATGATTGACTCAGTCCCTTACCAATGAGCTCTACGCTGCCCAGTAAATGTTAGAGTGCAATATTGTTCTCCCTCAGATTCTTAAGCTTCTGGCTCAGACTTCCTGTTGAAAGGGACTATCTGGAATATTGCTGAGATAAGCAGTATAAGTGAGAATGGGAGATGGCTTAACCCCCTATTATATCAGCATATATTGGGCTTACAAGAAACCTGGAACACTGCTAACACTTTTTACTTGAATGTTGTAACTTGTTTCTCTTAAGCTGCCCTACTCGCACACACAGGCAAGGCAAAGGGTGGTTTACTTACCTTAGTATCCCTAAAACTCCTGTGTATGTCTACAAAGCTAGAAACAGGATCCTGTAACTTGTTCGCGGGTCAGCTTGATTTGATCAAATTGCCCAGTTTATTGATTTAATTTTCTTTATAATTCCATTGTACGGGTCACTTTGACCAAACATTTGTTAACTTTACAGACTTTTATGGAGTCATATGATGAGAAACAGAACCTACCTTATTTGGTTATTATTTTGGGAGATTTTACTATTCATTTATGTCACTTGGGATGCTATATATCTGATGACCCCTGTAAAGATGATTATAATATCGATCATTTCGAGCACTCTGCCCAAGGGAGTTTGCTTGACGATATTATTGCAGATGTTAATCTGTACTTCACTAGGAATGGAAGGGGAGATTATTCCAATATTTATTGGTAGAGGCTCCAATTTTGATTATATTTTTATGGCGACATTCTTGGTTTAGTTTGTCTGACATTTTGAGGTCCAATGGAACCAGTTTAGCAACCATTATTTCTCTATTTTTAATCTTGGAATGGGGCCCGACAGAACAGGCTAGCTTTAAAGTGGGCTCCAGTAATCGTGACATTTTACCCCAAGATCAGGGATGCAAATTGAAATTCATCAAGATTCTGTATGACTCCCTTTTAAACATTCTGTACTCAACCTACAGGCACCATGAGTCTGTGTTTAAATGGCTCAATAACTGACGAGAACCTTCCGAGCTCATTTAACAGAATAAGTTGACCGGTTGGAAGTGGCCTCACGAAAACAGGGGGTAGAATAACAACCAAGGGTGAGAGGGGGTTGACCATAGATGTTTGAGGCTCATCAAATGCTGTTAAAAGCCGTAAAGCAAATACCAGAGGAAAAGGGCAAAATAAATTATGCGGAGAAAGAAATATAAACAAGAGCCTATTAGCTCGTAAAAAGGACATTAAAGAGAAAGCCTGTGTTGATCTACTACATACCAAACGTCTTGCAGTCTTGCATAATTCTGAAAAATTTTCAGCAGACCTTTCTTTACTGGGGGCAGTGAATAGTGCTGTAGATTGCACTATTATACTGGATATCTGGATAAAGCATTTTTGGGAATTTATGTTAGTCCCGTTGAGGCTCCATTAAACACTTTCCTGGAGCTCTCAAGAGATGACCCTACTTCTACCTTTACTGAAGAGGAGGTGAAAGGCTCCATTGCCACCATGTCAAAGAATAAGGCTCCAGGACCCGATGGGGGCCCAGAAGATTTATATCAACTGAACCTCTCAATCTGGGCAAAGATCCCAACTCATGTTTTTAAAGCTGTCTGGAGACTAGGTCCACCCTCTTCTTGGTCAAGGTCTGTCATTATCCTGATATTTAAGAAAGGGGAGAGAATGGACCCACAATGCTATAGACCCAGTTCCCTTATAGACTCTACCGTTATGGTCATGGGAAGAGTGATTCTTGATAAACTATATGTTTGGTTCAAGCAAATACTACAGGTTTAGTTGGGGTAAAGGCACCCTAGACCAATGCCTGAGCCTGCACTTGCTAATTGGAAAGTATACTGTAGCTAAGAGGGGCATGTTACCTCTTACGTTCACAGATCTATCTTTGGCGTTTGACCAAGTTACTAGGTTAAAACTATGGTATTTACTCATTAATTTGAGAATGGACTATAATATTGTTAACTTTCTCCGTGAACTCTATCTGGACCTCTCTGCAGTTGTGAGGCATGATCAGACTGAGTCCTTCGTATGTCCCAATAAGAGTGCACAGGAGAGTAAGACAAGGCTTTATTTTAGCTCCGCTTTTATTCACACTGTATATTAATAACTTGGGGCCTAACCTTATGCTTGGCATGCAAAGATATTACCCTGGTGGGGTCCCAGCTTATTGTCGTGCTTATATATGCAGATGATAAGTGCTGATAGCGAGAACAGCAGTGGGGCTCCAGCAACTTTTTAATTCTTACATAGGCTTTATGACCTCCTTAGACATGAGCACTAACGTCTCAAAATCACACACAATGGTCTTAGGACCCAGAAATAAATGCTAGAGAAAATATTTTGAGAAGGAATTGAACTAACTTGGGAGCCTACTTTCGCCAACCTGCGGGTCCTCTTTGATGAGAGGGGCTCATGTGCCCTGCAATAATAGATAGGCCAAAAGGAACACAGTGTCTAGAGGAGTAGCAGCAGTGTTTGATTTTGCAAGAAAATTAAGACCCAAACCTGTAAAGGTGTTGGTTAAAGTATACCAAGTGAAATGCGTCTCTATTACCAGTTTCAGGAGTGACATATGGGGTTATAAGGATATTACGGAGCTGCAGAGAGTAGAACATACATTTCTAAGAAGGTTTCTGTCAATACCTCAGTCTGTAGCTATCTTTATAGCCCATGAAGAGTTGGGGATCGGGTACATCTCTGATTTGTTTGCCCTTTCCCCTTTGATAAGGTAGATAAGGATCTGGTCTAGCACAGAGTTATGTTTGAACCAGGCAATCATTCAAGATTGTCTTCTCTTGGAGAGGGGTAATACAATTCTCCTGGAGAGGGGCTCAATTGTGTTAAGATCTCAATAGAGAAGTTGTGTCTGTAAGACCTACTTAGGCAACCAGAAAAGATCTTCCCTGGATCAAGAAATATTTTCTATCTTTAGCATATGCTGATAGAGAAACCAGAGAGCTCTCCAAACCCTCAGTAAGGGCGTATATATACTTTTAACATAGCTTTCCTTTAATAAGACTCAGACTGAACCCTTTTCACTGGTTACTAGTAGAGCCACAGGGGAGGCACAAAGTTGAAAACTCAGACCTATGCACCTGTGACAGCTTTTCGCTCCAAGATACCATGCACTTTGTGATGTTCTGTGATCATTATTGCTCACTGCGACATCACTTTATACTACCCTTGCTAAAAGGCCAATGTTTTTTACAAGTATTTTGTTTTATTGTTGCCAGCATCTTGATAGGAACCATCAGACTGAGCTTTGAACGTAAATTTATGACAGCATCTAACTTTTTATTGACTGTAGTTTATAAGCCTTCAGCTATTGTATTTGAATCATGTGTAAGTGTTGCAAAGTCATCCTGTGCCCTGGGCATCCCCCGACTTTTTGCTGACTGGAACTGGTGGTAACTGACTCTGACTGACCCTGGGCTCTGTTTAACCAGGCCCAGGGCCAGTGGCAAGCTGAAATGAACACATTAGAATACAGTTAAGACACCCAACATACACTAGGGTACACTATGGTATGGTGGGGTACCCCTGTAATTGGCATGACCTACCACCTAAGCCCCTAGTTTGTAATAGGGCAGGGGACTGAAAGTACCTATAAGTCTGCAGTATCCTGCGGCATGGCAGTTTTTGAGGCCAGCAGATTCTTTGCACCAGCATGTGTGCAGTGCTGAAGCCTGAGGTCAGTTTAAAAGCTGCACTGGTGGCCAGGACAGCTTTTAAACCTTAAATTGTGCCCAAACTCGACTTTGGGGGTGGGGCCCCTTAAAAAGTAAAAACCAACCATGTTTTTGCATATTAAGGACCCCTAGGGTCACCCCTAGGTATCCCAGGTGTGGAGGGTCAGTTATCTATAAGGAGCGCGCTTCTAAAATGAGTTTTTATATGCCTGGGTAAAGTGAAATTTTACATTTCACTCCCCACATTGTATTTAAGAGCTGCTCAAATTCGACTTTTATGCTAGAAGAAGTGGGTAAGGATGATCTGCAATATTTCTGCAGATTCAGAACCCCTGAAGTCTCCCCTAGTTGCACAGGTGGTGGGGGTCCTGTAGAAATTATGGAAATACTTCTTAAATATGGTTTTATAAGCCCTGGTTCTTGAAAAGTGGCCCAGGTCATTTTCCCTATTGCAAACCCCATGGCCCATAGGTTAACATGGTAGGAAGTGATTGATTAATAAATATTGATAGGAGAGGACTAGCCGGACCATTCAAAAACTTCCCAGAATGATAGTAATAAATCCAACAATATTATATTGTTAAATTTCTCCTAAAATGTACATACAATAAGTTATGAGACTTTCTTGTTTTTTAAGTCCAAATTCAGCCTTTCAGTGGTCTGCCCTGATTGGTCAGAGTTAAGTGGATTAGCCATGTTGCTGGGAGGGCAGTGTGCTGTTCTATAGGAATGCCAGGCCAGGAGGTGGCGTTGTAAACTACGCTCTTCAAAGGCAAGAGGGATGGCCTGGGTTTCAGTCCACTATGACAGTCGTGACCCAGAGTGAGGGCTAGGCTTAAGAAAGGTATGTGCAGATGGTAGGGGGTGTGTTTAGCCAGCTCTTACCTCCTTGCTGGAAAATCCGCCATTATGGATTTGGAAGAATGATGCACTCTGGGACAAACTAATGCCACACTCCACAGCATGTGATCATAACTATGAGGAGTTGCCCTGCTCACATTGGTCAGCAGCGACCTGGTGCTTGACCCAGAGAATTTTGAATAAGTATCTGAGAGGGGCAGAGCCCTCCAGATCTGCTGCTTGAAACTGAATGAAGCAAGAAGTGCCCTGCTGAAGATTTGTTTGCTGTGCAAGGAACTCTAAGGCCTGACCTATGAAGACTGCACCATCTGAAACTACAACCCTGTGGATTACCTTGCTGCCAAAAGACTCAAGAGTAGAAACTCCCTGCAAGGTACAGGTTAACAGAGCTCACCTGAACAGCCCCACAAAGAATTCAAAGCCTGGAGTACCAGTGGATTTTTAAGGGCTTTGTTCAAGTGGATTGTGGAATTGAAGTTTCACATTTCAAGGACCCTCTTGGAGATTCCAAAACCTTGGATTGTGTGTTGCATACTTTGTGACCCGCAAGCAGAACACCAGGAAGGTGTTCTAACTGGATCCCACTTGCTGAAGAAGGCGGCCCACTACAGTGGTGAGAATTCTTCAGAACAATTTATAAAGGTGTGTCCATGACAGAGAAAACGAAATGACTTAAAGGGGCGCTGTTGGTTTCTAAGCACTAGAAAGTGACTAATCCTTAAAACATTATATCTCTGGTTCCCTACAGTGGATTATTTTCGTTTTGGTGTCATTTAAAAGATAAAAATATAACCTATTTTTATAAATTGGTGTTGGATTTTTATTTTGTGTTGTGTCTTAATTATTTACTGAAATGGTGTTTTTAAATGCTTTACATACCTGTCTTTGAAGTTAAGCCTGTCTGCTCGCAGCCACGTTACAAAGGATTGAGCAAAGAAATACTTTTCTAAGACCTATGCTGAGTCCTATCATGTGTTAGTGGCCTTATTGCCAGTGGCAGACTTACATTGGCCCCTACCAATAACCCACTTTCCAACAGTAAGCTTTTATGTATTTATTTAACTGAATAAAGCATGTTTGATTTATTGACCTTTCTTTTTAATACATGAGCGTCACCCCAGAGTAAAGCCCTAAACAGCCCGCCAGACAGGGTGCAGTGTGTTTAAAAAGTTAGACATGTACTTTTGACTATTACATGTCCTGGTAGTGAAAAACACATACATATTTTTTTTACTACTGCAAGGCCTGCCTTTCCCATAGTATAATATTTTTAGTTATCGTGTTACATTTAATAGGTGATAACTTTCAATTGGGACCAGGTAGGAATGTCACGTTTGTTTATAATTTCTTTTCAATGGTAAAGTTGAATTTTAGGTTACAATTCTAAAAATGTACTTTTAGAAAATTGGCATTTTCTTGTCCCAACCAATCAGTGCCTCCAGTCTGAATCCTGGGTCACATGTCTAGGTGTAATAGTATTACTCCCAGACAGTCAGACAAAGGGGGAATAGGTGCTGGCAGGATGGGTCATCTTTGACTTGATAAGTGTGTGGGGCTGTCACCTACCACACTTCCATATCACCAAGACTCTGCCTTAGCACACTCATAAAGGACTTCACACTAGTCTGTTGTGCACCTAGACAAGCTGGGCTTGGCGAGGAAGGAAGAAAATTCCTTCTAGAGGGTGGAACCCTCAAGAAACTTCTCCTACCTCAGAGCTGGCACCCAGGTTAATAGTAGATCCTCAGACCCCACTTTTCAGTACACATATGGATCTTTGGAAGACACAGAAGGTCTACTGTGCTGCTCTGTTGCAAGAGGGATTGCTGCTCTGCTGCCA
The DNA here is from genome assembly GCF_964263255.1 of Lissotriton vulgaris. Lineage (NCBI taxonomy): Eukaryota > Metazoa > Chordata > Amphibia > Caudata > Salamandridae > Lissotriton > Lissotriton vulgaris. The sequence goes on along the minus strand of NW_028250654.1, from coordinate 26,694 downwards.
GTGTGATAAGGACTGGACCTGGACCATGAACCCAGGACTACCAGAGTGGCTCCAAAGGCTAGTAGGCTGGCCTCCTGATTAGAGTTTTAGGGACAGAAAATGGCCCGACCATCCTGAACCCTGTACCTAGACTCTGATTGCTGTGGGTCCTGCCCTAGGTGGTAACACCCCAGTTGTAGACCCTTGGAAGTGGGCCTGAAGGTGCTCTGCCAGTCTAGCTGTGGCCCTCAGGGGCAGAACTGCCATTGCGTGATGCATCCCTGACACAGCACCACCCAGCTCTTTGCAACTGCTGTTGTGCAACGCCTCATCAATGCAGGACCTCACATTGCTGTCCTACAACTCCTCAGATCCTCTGCTGTGCAATGCATCCTCATTACAGGTCCTCGTATCGCTGCTCCGCTGCTCCCCAGAATTACCATTGTGTAATGCAACCTTGACTTAGGGCCTCGCATCGCATCCCCCAGCTCATTGGAACTGCTGCAGCACAAATCATCCTCAATGTGGGACCTTGCAACACTCTGCAACCAGGATTTAGGATACTTTTTCAACAGGCCTTACTTAGTGCCTGTGTCTGGCATGTGCTCAATCTTGGTCAACTTGAACTTGTGACTTTGTCCTGGTCCAGCGCAACCAGATAATCAAAGTTGGTGCTTTGTGCTTTTAAGCTCTATATCTACTTAAATCTTTAAAATTGCATATCTCCTGCTCTACGATTGGATTGTCATTATGGTGTCAAATACGCTATTAATTTATACTGTATTTTCTAAATTGTTGTGGGATTGTCTTTGTGTTGTGTTTTCACTTTATTATTGTTTGTGTGCTGCATAAATGCTGTACACATTGCCTCTAAGTTGACTGCTTTTTGCCAAGCTAACAGAGGGTTAAAAACAGTTTATGTTGGGGTTAGCTTGTGTTTCAGCCTGGCAAGTATTGGTGTTGCTGCTTGAGTGGGTTTTCACCCCTTCCAACCAGTAACACAATTTTCTACAGCCTAATATTGTGGGAAGAGGAAAGCGCCTGCTTGCCCACAGGCCCTGCAAAGTAGGAGACAATGCCACAGAAAGTTGTACTGCCAACGACTGAGAAAATTTAACAGAGGAAGTAGGGACACTGTTAGGTGAAAGGTGATTGGTGAAAGGGTCAAATACAAAGCCCAAAAAACCGGCAAAAATCTTTGAAGACCAGAAATGCCCTCAATTACTGCCAACAGTGCCAACCCCAACATAATCTGTTGCCCCTTTGGCAGGCACTGTAACCATTATCCCAAAGATATATCAATCCTAGCTTGTGACTGTATAAACCTAATACCAAATATTCTTTGCACAAACAAGTTTGATTCTCTCTAACTTGAGGATGACAGGAATAGAGAACTGCTCAGGGGATATACGAGCAGAGATTTACCTGGTACCTCGCAAATAGAGGCTATAGCCCAACAGTGTTCATCTTCGAACTTCGTTGATGTCAGGGGACTTCAAGAATGGAGATTTGTGTTCTAAAACAAATGATACCAACGCTAACTGATCTAATTTGTATTAAGGTTCCAGGTCCCGCCCATAGGTGACACCAGTATGGGTAAATATGTTAATACTCCATTATCACGCATAGACAACATCATAAATAACCAGAGGGGAATGGTGACTAAGAGAGTTCACACAATGGGATGTTCAGCTCACATAAATAACTCAATTTGTCAGAGAGGAGAGGCCCGCAATATGGGTTGCACTCTGGACATTTGACATAAAAGCACAGAGGGGCATAGAGGGAGGAATGTTTTGGAGGTGAGGACAATAATAGCTCTACATCAAATACCTAAAAGACCCTACTAATAACCCTTCACCATTCAAGCACTAAGCCACAATTTTTTACCAAAAGTCCAACACTCAAAGCTGATAACACTCCGATCAACCAAAAAGCCACAACCAGGCCCAACCTGTGAACACAGAGTGAAGTCTATGTAACTGGAGTTCCTAAACTCCAACAAGGTGTTCATCAGAATCCAGCATCACTGAAGGACAAGGTGTTCACAGGATCTTAAGTGCCTTTCATTGATATTCCATCATTGATACTGGCATGACAGGTGAGAAGAGCTATTAAAATCCCGAAAAAAGTTGGGATTAGATTAAGATCACTCTTGTGGATGCCGCCTTTGCTGATGGTTTAAATGTACTCAGCCTTAGGTATGATACTCCATGGGGAATCTGAGATCCACTTAAACTGACCACTCTTATCTTTCTAAATGTGTAGGAGACGTCAAGTACTGTTCTAAATGATGCTTCGAGGCCCTCGTGTGCAATGCAAGCATTTCAGAGCAGGGTTTAACGGGAACCTGTTGAGTCAATGGAAAACAGAACAGAGATTTAAATAAGATTGTGAACCCCACGCTAACACAACTATTGCATTTCAGCTTTGAGGAATACTTCACTGATGATCTGCTTTTGGGTTAATTTAATGTGTGACCCGGTGAAGCACCAAAATGAACTACTAATCCTTGTATTCCCTTACCCTTTGTACGGACGGGAAACATCACACCACCAGAATATTGAATGACATCCTTTAGCTCCCATAATAGGCCGGATGATACTCCTGATACTATCAATAATATCTGCACCCATAGGGGCCCATTAGGATAGCGTGCGGAAAACCACCCCGACCGCCATGGAGGCGGAAAACAACCGCCCGCCATGACCGCGGCAAAACCGGCATGCAAATTAGGATCACCCGCCACGAAAAACCGACCGCGGCGGTCGCTGCCTAAATAAAACCGCCCGACGCGTGCGGTGATGGCAAAACTCCGACCGCGGCGGCCGGAAAAGCAGCGGATAACACAAAACCGTCCACTGGTCCATCGGAGACACCGCACGGGAAATTAGGATAACTTCGAGGGTGTTGCGGGCGGAACCGCCCACACCGACCGCAGCGGACGCACCCAGGAGTGAATCGGAGAAATGGCGGTCAAGCAGCAGCAAAGCCACCGCAGCGGACGAACATGATAAACATGGCGGACGATGTGAAGAGACTGCAGTCATGCCTAACACTGCACAAACAAAATAGCCCTGCACCCAAAACATACAATACACATACACAGAAACATAAATAACGAAAATAATACACAGAACCACTCCCACAACACACCTGTCCACCTAAATCCCATTGGACACACCCACACAGCTGAGTATAAAGCCACCCCCTGCACTGACCACAATCCTTTGCATCTCCCCTGCCAAGGACTCTGGGCCTGTTGCTCTGATGTGCTGTGCTCTCCCCTGCCAAGGACTCTGGGCCTGTTGCTCTGATGTGCTGTGCTCTCCCCTGCCAAGGACTCTGGGCCTGTTGCTCTGATGTGCTGTGCTCTCCCCTGCCAAGGACTCTGGGCCTGTTGCTCTGATGTGCTGTGCCCTCCCCTGTGCAGCCTCTCATGTACTTGCTGTCTCCCCTGCCAAGGACTCTGGGCCTGTTGCTCTGATGTGCTGTGCTGTCCCCTGTGCAGCCTCTCATGTACTTGCTGTCTCCCCTGCCATGTACTCTGCCGTCCCTGTTAATGTATGACCTCTGCATAGTTGCTACCATTTGTACATGGTTGTGTGGCTTGCTGTTGTCTACTAATGTTGTATTGCTACATCTGTGCAATATATGATTAAAATCTGAAACTTCTGGTGTGTGTTTTCTCAGTCTCGTTGCTGATTGTAATCCTTTTCTTGTTTGCATTTGCTTGACAGTTTACCATGCTCTATTTTTCAGTTCTACATTGCTAGCCTCTTTGTGGCCATCTTATTTTTATACAGGGGTGACGGGCTCTTCAGTCCATTCTGGCCCAGCTGATGTTGCACTCTGCAATGGCTATTTCACAGACAAAGCTAATTTCCTGTTGGGGATTTGCACAGGATTAGTACCTGGCCTGTGGATATCTCGGGTGGTGTGCAGTGTGGTCTGGGGTGTCGTGTTTGTGTGATGTAGGTGACCTGACCATGCCTTGGTGTGGCCCTGCCTTCAACATTGTGCGCATGTGTCGACCGCGGCGGTGACGTGACCGTGACCGGGGCGTTCCTGCTGGTTGGCGGACGTTCTGTGTTCCGGATGGTGTGGAATGCCTTGTAGTGAGGTAGGTGATATGTGGGTGCCCATGTGGATGTGTTGTGTCCCCTAGCAGGATGCCAGTGTGGTGCTGGGGCACTGTGTCGGCATGTGTGTTGTGCATGTGCATATGTGTAGTGGCGTACCTGCGGCGGCATCCGCGTTGGCCTATCTGGCGATAGTGTTGCAGCAGGTACATGACCGGATGCATGTGGAGGGCTGCGTCCATGGGGTTCATGTCGGGGCTCGGCGTTCGTGCTCCGCTGTCGACTTTCCGCCTGCTTCAGCTGTGCGGTGTCCCCGCTGCGGTGCGTCTGCTTGTTTGGCCCATCCTAATTTGCCGGACGTCATCGGGCGTGGCGGAGACTTTCGATTGGCTCCCGCCGCCGCGCGGGCGGGCGCTGTTTGATGGCGGTGCGCGGCGTGCCGCGGCAGACGGGAAATGACACACCCAAATATCTCCATGATCATTTGGAATATTTTGGGTTTAGATTGAAAACCGACAAAGCAACTGGGGGATCTTTATAGATAAAAAAGCACACAAAAGATATTCCAGGCCAATATGTCCACCTGAGGGGTATTGTAGGTTGGGACTCCCTGTCAACAGGACAATAAGTCCTCACCCACCGTAGAAGTAGCATTCTTCATTGTGTCCCTCCTGGCAATAGTCATCTAGATTCAAGTGCGAGCTACAACCTTAACCTAGGGAGCACTTGTGATGAAAATCTTTCTACTATTGGCCAGGATAGAGAAACAAGTCATTGGTCGGGATAGACCAAAATGAAAGTCAGAACAGCTAAGCAAAGTGCATAAAACATGTGTACAAACCGTAAACCAACTTCTATGTCGATAAAAGTTCCTTACCCCTGGTAGGGGTACGTGTTGTCTCATCTCACTATAGAACTCTTTATTGACGCCTTAGATTTTTGCATAATGCCTCCCACCGTTGCTCCCATATGTAGGGCTACAGAAGCTTCCATGTCATGGCCTCAAATCCAAGTGCATGTAGGCCTTCTGGTAGTATATGTGTTTATGTGACAGAAGACGAATACTCGCTGGTTTGCAAGATATCTTGGGTTTAAAGGCTTCCCTAAAAACATGAAAATACTCCTCCTAGCATACAATGGCACTCCCCCTTCAGATAAAATTGCAGCCCCAACTTTTAACAGTGACATTTATAGAAGTAATATTGATTATATACTTGATGTTTGGTTGTGGGATGAAATGGTTAATGTGATGGTCCCTAGGCAGGAGAGAGATCACGACCCCCTGGTCCCTTATCTAACTGAAACTCTGATTATTGATCTATCAGATAGATACAGCCCATAAGTGATTGACTTGGTTTTTACCAACAACAGAAAGAACATAAAGTGGGGCAACATTGCTGGAAGTCCAACAGCTATCAAATCAATCTATGGAAATAAATCCCCTATACTGGATCTTTTCAGCAACAACTTAGACTGTCCTCCTTTGCTATTAGAAATACATAAGTCATTATTCATTTGCCTTAAAGAATTAATTGTGAAGGGCAGTAGGAGAGGCTAAGATTACTGAAAGGCACAGGAGTTGTTTAACTCTGACTGTCGTGTAAAGAAGACCCATATTATAACCACCATTAGCAATGTGATAGGGACCGAATGGAATTGAGCAGGGCAGCCTAAAAAAACCCTTAAGGAGGAAACACTGACTCTGAAACTAGAAACCTGGAGGATTTAACAGAATTAACAAAACGTCATGATGTTAAAATACTTTGGTATAGAGTAACCTATGAGGGATGAAGCAAATTTATGAAACCTGACATTCATATTCATGCAAATGAATGAGTCATTATTATAAAGCTCTTTCCTCTGCCCATCCAGAAATCTACCAATGTTTTCTCCCTCGCTAACAGTTCAACATCTATTAGTGTGCAGAAAACTGGGAATACACCTGGTCTAGATAAAATTGTGGCTGACCATTACCATTCCGTGCCTGCGGTATAGGTTCCTTACATAAATGCATTGTCCAGTGCTATAGCAGCAGGTGCCCCAATACAAGATATATGGAAGAGAGCAGAAATGGTTATAATATTCAAGAAGGGATGCAGCAATGTACCTAGCAGTAGCGGCTTGTGGTGGGAGTGCTGCTGGGCGCTGATGTGGGGTGGGGCTGAGTGGGGGTAGTAAACTACGGATTACGGACGATTAGAGGCAAGTAAACATATACATTTAACCTCTTAGCAGCTATGGAACGTCCAGCTCCAGTGCTGAACGTTCCATTGCGCAGGTGAGGTTCGAACGTCCAACGGCCGACGGCAGCACTCCTGAGGTAGTGGTGCCGTCGGCCGTTGGAATAGGCGCAGCACCTTAGAGGTTAAAAAAGGAATTTCGTTGCGCGCCATGCACATTAGTTTAATTTATTTATATATTTACTTACTGCTAATCAGCCGTAATCCGTAGTTTACTACCCCCCATACTGCCCCTCCCCCACCCCACGTCAGCGCCCAGTAGCACTCCCACCACGGGCCGCTGCTTGTACCTAGCAATTACTAATCCATTAGTTTGATCGATAACCTGCAGAAAATATTCTGCAAGCAAAGTCCTGAATAGGTATATGCCTGGATGACTGAAAATGCTATTTTAAGCCAATTCCAGGCCAGGTTCAGCTAAAGGACAAGTACAGTTGATCAGGTTTTTCTTTTTCTCCTGACCAAGTGGAGAGGCTGTGGTAACCGTTGCATTACCTTAATGACCTAAGAACTGCCTTCAACATGGTTCCAAGAGTAAAACTATGAAAGGTACTTTCTAAAATAGGAGTCCCCCCATAACTATTAGAATAAGTTAACCTGTTCCAATGTCAAACCCTTTGATGACCCAAAAACCAGAGGGTCCATAATGAAACTCAGGAGGGGTTGGTGAACAAGGTAACTGGATACGCTACAAAAGGGGATGCGAATCTATAATAAGAGACGATATATTGGATGTTAAAAGGTTTTTTGTGGTTATCAAGAGAAGGACTACATAGGAATAGCCTTCAGGGATACAGCCCTGGCAGAAGGGCTGATTGCACTGGAACTATGTTTCAGACCACATAATGACATTCAAATAAGACTGAAATTACAGCCCCCAGGTTTTAGGTCCGATCAATGGGTTAAAATACAGTACAAATCTCCTCCTAGGTTGGGTGACACAAACCCAAGGGAAGTATGTAACACTTCCAAAACCTCAGATATAGATTGACTTAATAATGCCAGTTCTGATTTTCTTTTAGAAGGATATCAGTCTCCTGCTATCGAAGGGCCCTATTCTAATATATCCCCTATGACAAGAGGCATTATAAGGCCTGAGGGAACTGATCACTGCACTAATACCAAGGATCACACGGTATTGCCGGGAGGTCGCGTACAGCCAAACACTTGTAGCCAAGGCCTGACTGAGGGAGATTGTTTAAGTTCGTTATCATGGAATGTTGCAGGTATTAAGTCCAAACTGTCAGATCCGCAGTGGGGTTCATTTGTTGATTCACATCACATTACATGTCAAGAAACGGGGGCAACTAATCAGTACTTCCTCCTGGTTTCTTGACATTTACTGAAAATGCAGTTCCCTCTCCAGCTAGACGCCCATCTGTAGGTCTCCTGATCTGGCTAAGCCTGGACTTATTTCCAGAGGTAGAAACGATCCTCACTAACTCTAGAGATCTATTGGTCCTGCAAATAAAAAAAACACCCAAATAGATATTAGATATATAGCCCTGGTGAACATATACATTAGATCAGTTTCCCCTAATGCACAATCCCCAACTGTAATTAGACTTGAAGACCTGATGGGTCAGCTCCATCCTACTGCGTCAAAAATTGTAGCTGGAGAGAGCAACACCAATATCTAGACAAAGGCTGTGTGTATTTTCTCAGAAATGTCTCCCCAACGAGAGTATAGGAAGGCAATGAAAACATAGATTTTACTATTTCTCATGGCTTGAGAATTGTTAGTGGCAACGCGGCATCTGATTGTCCACCTCGCTCCACTTTTAAAAGATATTTCAGAGAACAATGGTTCTATCAGGGCCAGTTTGGTCCCTTAGCATGAGCAATTAATTAAATAGTAGTGTCAATCAATAAGGCTATACCACAGGTTATTACAGGTGTAGCTGATGTCGGTTAGAGTATGACAGGGGCACAGATGGGGCTTCTTTTACCGTGCAATATTTATTAACCAATAAATAAAAATGCAACGGATTAGCCTAGAGTATCGTTTAACTGCTCACAAAGAATAAGTGACAACAAGCGTGATGTGAAGGGTAAATGTGAATTTAAAAAATATACATCGTACTGACAACAAAAGAATGAGACTCCTGGGTGCACTTTAAACAATTAAAGGATTCTCTCGTTGTGTAGGGGTTGAAGACGTTTCGATCTCACTTATTTGAGATCATCATCAGGACAAAGGAAATTTGAGCAAGAAGAATCTTTAAAAAACTGTAAAAAAGAATTGTAAAAGGCCGGTCCCGGATTCATGACTTACTTCATAATATTTAAGAGCAATTGCTCCCAGTTATTCAATTGTATTATAGTTTAAATATACAGTTAATTGAGGTAATTAAGGACAGGTACTTAGGGTCAATAATAATTAATTACAGCAAAAACAGTGATTCAAGCGACATTTAAGAGGTGCACAATCCTGGGTGTCTCAGAGGAGAAGAAAGCGGGGAGACAGGTATTTTTAAAAAGAAGAGGTTAGTGGGTTGTGCCTGAATGGCTACGGGCAACTCTATGAATAACAGGTAAGAGCAATGACAATGATTCAAACTGCATTAAGGGTACATGGACCTGAGTGAAATAGCCATACTCCAAGAGAAGGTAGCAGTTTACAGGGAGTAGATAGCCAAAAGTCACACGTTACTTAGGAGGTGGAAAAGAAGATTGGGGGTGATTGGCAAGTTATTAATGATAAGAGGAACTTACTCGGCAGTACGAATGAAGCCGGTGCCTGGAGTAGAGGGGCGCAGACATTGATGTAGCCAGTGCCTGCAGATGCACGAAGGAATAGGTGTGTTATTAGGGCTGCTAACCGGTGGTTGCTAGCCGGTGGCACTTGTAGGACTGTAAAGGAAAATGGGAGGGAACCGTAAGGGTCTGTACGGAGTGAGTGAAGACAGAGTAGGGCCTGTGAGGATGCCTCTACTTAGGAGAATGTTAAGCCCACTTACTGAGTTATACATGTTGAAAGAGGCGCAATATCCAATTATCGGCCGAGGGCGAGGTGGCGGCGCGATATAAATTATTGGTCGAGGATAAGGAAAAAACGAAGTCACAGCGTTGTCATCGTATCCATGTGAAACCTGAAGGCACATGGGTGGGGCATTAGAAATATAACAAGAATTTCAGGTATGCCCGTTAAGGAGAGTAAATGATCCCACTTACTAATTTAGTGAAGACCGCTTGAGTCAGTCTGAGTTTCGTGGGACGGGCACTGCTCCGTCTTCGTTCTTCTTGGGTTTGTGGCTGAACCATTGTTCTCGAAATATCAAGTATCACCCCAGGTTCAAATATTGAGGTTCCCTTGTTTTTCATTTTTAAAAGAGGCTTTAGCACCTCTAGGATAGATTATATATTGTTGGACAATGAGTTATGGCCCGATTTAATTGATATGCAGGTTGCGCCCCGCCCAGATAGCGATCATCAAGCATTAAGTGCAATCCTTTCAATGATCCCTTTTAAACATGTAAAGATGGGAATTGTAGTAGCAAACCCAATAATTGACACTACAAACAATCTTAGAAATGCCAAACGGGCAAACCTGATAACGGATCGAAAGAAAATGGCACATATATACAATCTTTTTGTGCATAAACATTCCCAGATAGATCTTGCTGATGTCCATAATATTAACTTTGTTGCTATACATTGCAAATGTATGGAATAATTAAGACCATGCTTTATAAGTGAACAGAGGAGAGGAGCTGCTAAAAGAAAAATGCCATCTTGGTTTAATAAAACTTGCCCTCTAGGGAAAACCCACTTATTGAGTGCTGTCAAAAAGGAATAAAGACCAGTTATTATCAAGGCTAGGCACTGTTATAAAACTCTGTTACTTAAAGCCAAAAGTTAATGGGAGGAGAATCAATGGTTGACTATTGCTGAGAGACTAGAGAAGGGAGACCTTAAAAGTTTCTGAAAATTGCTATCTGTTAACCAGGCCACTGGTAACAATCTAGACCCAGTGATTAAACCTGACACCTGGGTTACAAATTTCAGCAGCCTGTATAGTGGTATACATCCACAAAGTAATGCAATAAGCCTTTCCTTGGACGGGGCCTACGGCTATGCCCCAATGAAATATGAGAAGGAAAATCCTGCTGTAGGTGAAGCTCAGCTTACTTTTACTCTATCAGAAACCTTACAAGCAGTGAAATTAACAAAAAAAGGTAAGGCCCCAGGAATGGATGGTGTTCCTGGCAACCTTTTTCTTCCCCAATGTGACATCTGGTGTCCATATTTGAATGCCCTATTCAACAGCATATTAAAAGGTAATTCAATTCCTTCAACATGGCACGATGCCGTCATAATACCTATTTACAGAAAAAGTGAAAGAACAAATCCCTCCAACTACAGACCCATAAGCCTGCTAGATAATACACAAAAATATTCTGCAGACATGTTCTCTTCACGGTGCAAGCAGGGTTTAGAACAAAGGTCAGCATACTGGACCATGTCCTCAGCTTCTAGGTGATAACATGGAAATATGTCACCTTGAAGCGTGAACATCTATATATCGCTTTCATTGACCTGAGAGCGGCATTCGACCTGGTGCCAAGAAAACCCCCCTGTGGGAAGTATTGGCAGGATATGTTATCCCCCGAGACCCAATAAGAATACTGATAGAGCTTCACGCTACCACCTAAGCAAAGGTTAAATGGAACAATGTAGGTGATCTGACAGAAAGGATAAAGATTAATCAAGAAGTCAGACAAGGGTGTGTCCTTGTTCCATCACTTTTTAGATTATATATGAATGGTGCAGCGAGGAAGCTGAGGAATGCACAAATGATACCCCTTAACTAAATGGTGCGCCTACCCCTATTCTGATGTTTGCAGATGACACATTGTTATTTTCTGGTACGCCTATGAACATTTTTGTATGGATAGAGGACTTGAATTAAATCTTTCCAAATCTAAGGTTATGATCATAAACCCTCACACAAAATATAGAGGCAACATGATTGTCAAGGGTGATGCACAAAAAGCAAAAGAGTTATATTGGGTAGCAGTGTTGATCCAAACGTGGGAAACATACCCAGATAGCAGCTTGACAGGCCAATTCTTGAAACTAAAGTGTGTTCCAGGCCTTGAACCCTACAAGGACAGAACATATCCTTTCCAGTCCAAACACTTATATGTTCAGTTTAGATGTGGACTTCTACCCCTGAGAATTCACACTTTGAAATGGGCCAATGTGCCTTCCCATCCTAAATTGTGTCCTAACTACTCTAATATCGAAGAATCAGAGGTCCATTTTATGTTTTTCTGCCCTTTATATAGGTTCGCTTGTAAGAAATAGCTCATAGTTGTATGCAAACTCGTGGGCCTGAGACATTATTGGGAAGCCATGAGACTCTTCAAGAGTGACACTAGTGAACAACTAGCCTTCACGGTATCTCGGTACCTGCATTGTGCATGGAAACTAGGAAAGAAGGCCATAGATAATTCCTAAATATGATAGTCAAATTGTTGAGCAAAACTTAAACGGGTTGTCTTGTGACCTCCTTTTTCTCTCTACACCCAGGACATTGATTGATGCCATATTTTTATGTATGTTTTTTAGATTGATATATGAGCGTGTTTTATATGCAATTATATGATTTCTTTTTAGACTGTTGTACAAGAGGATACATTATCATTTAATAAGGAAATACAATTATGATATAGTAGGGAAAAAAACCTATGCACACACATCTAAGTACAGAAAATATTGGTCTTTCTTTACAACAACAACGAAGGGCAGTTGGTATCTGCAGCAATTTCATTTATTGCACCAGCCGACACATGCTTCATTGGAGTGATATGCACTCCAAATCTTCAAGGCTATGTCCAAATGGACAGGATGGGTAATCCCCCACGACTGGTGATAATTCCAACCCAGTCCGGGTACCGTAGGATGTTGAAAATAGGACACGCCAATGGGGTCAAGGCGCACTTAGAATCAGTTGATAAAATTGGTTGTGCGGTGGAGATGGACACAGGATCGAAGAGGGCGAGGCAGTTAGGATACAACGTGATTGGTACACGAGTTTCCTGATAATGTCTATATATAAGTAGCTGATACTGAAGCGGTGTCTCACGAATAACGATTATTGCCATCGCTTAACCGATAGCAAGCGGAGAACACGGACAGGAGAGGCAGGACACCGTTTGAGGGCTTTGCCGGACCGGGCTCCCATTGTGGCGGCTTCAGGCTTGTGAAGCCGCCACATGGTAGCTTGTGAGCAGTGTGAGGAAACCAAGGTACATGTTTGTTTGGCCTGGTACTTTCTGCAGGGTCACCCAAGATTTACCCATTTTTGTTGGCTTTTAGGGCACTCACTTTTTTCCTGCTAACCAGTGGTAATGTGCTTGTGCTCTCCCTTTTAAACATGGGAAAATTAATCTACACCTTATTCGTACATTTAATTCACTTGTAAATCCCTAGTATATGGTACTAAATGTACCCAGAGCCTGTAAAAATAAATGCTACTTACTAGTGGGCTTTAGCACTCATTGTGCCATTTTCAAAAGTAGCCTATTCGATAGACACTCCTAGTCGCAGATTTCTTACATTATAATGTTACCCAGACATCAGACTGGATCGGGAACATTTTCTGAGCAGTCCCGTTGCATGCCTGCAGGTGGCGTCGTTTGGCTCCACATGGCGCCATCTATGCCGGAAGTAATGTGCCCTGTGCCTATATAGGTGCCACACCAGCACTGACCTCAGTTCCTTCTTTTCTCCACAATCAGCGTGAATCTGAATCAAGCTCCCCTAAGTCATTTTTTTACTTTTTGTCCAACACTTAACGGTTGTGCTTTTTTCCAAACATTTTTGGAGTAATTGCAGTGGTGGTGCATAGACAGGCTGTGGTCCTGGGCTTTATGCTGCTTACGGTGGAAGTAAAGAAAAACGTCTTGGCAGAGGTGCTTCAACCAGGAGTATCAGAACTCCTATTGGCTTTTAATATTACCCTCACTGATGTCCTGCTCGGAGCCTGGGCCAAGTTCTGCACAGGCAGTCCTGTGCACAACCATCACCCTTTGCCATAGCCACAGGCCTGGGACCAAGCCTTCCTCACTCAACAGCCCACTCCTGAGATCCTGGTGGTACAGGCCTCTGCTTACAAAATTAACCATGGCACGTTCCTTACAACACCATCGGATAGGGAATCCAAGAGGCAAGATACATTTAGGAAGAGGATTTACTTTTCACCAACTATGCACTGAAGTCGGTGATCCCCACATGATTAGTGGGTTGATACTGTATGGCAGTGGTTCCCAAACTTTTGACTCCTGAGGACCCCCATTGAGTCACCACTGGAAGCCGGGACCCCCAAGCAATTTGTATGAGTTACATTTTAAATATTAAAACAGTAATTCAAAAAGAAGCACACGTGTTCACACAAAACAAATACTGAAAGTACTAAGGATTTTGGGGCCAGATGTACGACCATTTCATTTAGTGCCTTGCAATTGGCGACCCATTGCGAGTGGCAAATTGCGAGTCCCTAAATGAAATGTACAACAGTGTGTTTAACACTGTTTGGGATTCCCAATGGGGTCGCAAATTGCGAGGCTCATTAATATTAATGAGGATGGTGGCCTGCTGGGCTCAGTAGACCACCATGTCTGGGACTGCTTTTAAATAAAGCAGTTTAAAAAAAATGCAGCCCATTTTCCATGCATTAAAAAAAATTAAGAAAATTAAACGTTTTTGTTTCATTTTTTAAGGGCAGGCAGTGGTCCCGGGGACCACTGTCGGCATTACTATCTACTTGAAGTAGGTGGCAATTGCGGGTGTTTTGCGACCGCAATTGCAGTTGCAAAATATTTGTACATGGTTTTGAGACTCGCTATTTGGAAGGGAATGCCCCTTCCGAATAGCAAGTTGCAAAACATATTTAGCGAGTCGGGGATAAATGGAGTCTCACAAAATAGGCTATGTACATGGCCCAATAGGTTTTTGCATGCGCAAACGGGTTCGCGAACCCGTTTGCGCATATAAAAACGGGTCGTACACCTGACCCGTAGTATTTTATATTAAAGGAATAGCCCCTTTGTCACATGTATTTCATTTGTTTTATAGCATCTCTCATACCATTGTAGGATGTCAGAGCACTTTACATCACACACATATAGAGACAATGAATCATACATGTAAATCAGTGTATAGAAAATGTTATATAAGGTAAAGGGGACTACAATGTGTAGTATTCAAATGTCATCCATACAGGAAGGCATTTTTAAAGAGAGCTTGGTCTGGAAAAGCACAACATTAAACATTTATTTCCACCCAAATAAATCTTTTTAGCAGCATCAGGATAATGAATGACTGAGGAAAAACATAAGTTACCAACGGGTACCATGCAGTTTGCAAGCAGCTCTTTGATGACAGTTTATAGGTCCCTCTGCTAGATTACGATTGTCACTTATAAAGTGCACAGTAACAAAAGAATTTCTGTGACAAAAGAAGTAACCACGGACCTATGCACATAAAATACTGCTTTTTAAAATGCATGTTACACGTTCTTTGCAGTAGGCATATTAACCCTCTGGACTACATTAGTTAAGTCAAAGCTGCCACTGAATAAAACTCTCCTCTCTCTCCAGCAGGTACATTAATCACTGGCATTATCTTGACACTTTTATTGTTGCTCGAAAGCTGCTAATTATACAAGAAACTTTGCTGTGCTTTTAAAACTGCTGCCTACGGACCCCCTGGGAATGTGCCACGGCCCCCTGAGGGTCAGCGAACTCCAGTTTGGGAAACACTGCTGTATGGCATTCATTTGTGCAAATGCTGCCTATGGTCTCGGAGGAAGCCCGGGCCATACTCTCTAAGTAATACCCAATGGTAGAGATGAAGCCAAGTTCACCATATGCTGCTGACTGGATATGGCCGACTTATTAAGCAGAGTGATTGCGGTGTCAGTGATACTCATATGCCATGCCTGGTTGAGGTCAACTGGCTTTTCAGGAGATGGCAAGGCATCCCTTATGGACATGCTCTTTGGTAGCACTCGCCTTTTTGGTGACAATGCAGGTTTGCCACTTGAGGGTTTTAAAGATAGCAGGGCCCCAGCTAAGTGGTCGGGGCTCACCATAGCCCCATAGCAGGGGCATTCCGCCTATCATTCCCTCTGTGGCTACTGTAGCAAACACAACCTTTCCCCCCTAGCCACCACGGCCACCAGGCTCCTCAGTCCTTTCGAGGTCATGGATACGGTTCCCACAGACCTCGTGGGAGCCAAGGCAAGAGTTCTACCCAGTCTGCCACCCCCGGCAGCATCAGCCTCCTCAAAGCCCCTTTAATATGCCCTTCAACATCATGAACAGCCAGTTGGCAGCAGCATCAGGCCCCACCTGCCCCAATTGCAAACAGTAACTTCAGACAAATGGGTGCTTCAGATTTTTCAGCAGCAGGAATTACAGGCTCTGAGGCCAAAGGGGCCATTGAGAGGGTGTTGACATCAGAAGTTGATTGTGTTTCCTATTGCTGCTACTTTCTGGTGCCACAAAATGATGGAACACCTTGTCCTATTCTAGATCTGTGCCCTCTCAACTACTTCCTTAAAAAGAAAAAGGTAAAAATGCTCATTCTGGCTAAGGTCCTGTCTGCCCTAGATCCCAGAGAATGGATGGTAGCGTTGTATTTGCAGGATGCACATTTTCATACAATCGCCCTGCCAGCCCACAGGAGTTACATGCATGTCATGGTGGGTCACAAGCACTATTAGTTTGCTGTGCTCCCTTTTGACCTTACCAATGCCCCAGGTGTGCACAAAAGTGATGGCAGTGGTCTCAGTCTGTTTGCAGGGGTCAGGGGTTGCAATCTTCCCCTACCTCGACAACTGGCTGTTGAAGGCTGGTTTGCACAAGGCAGTTGTCTCCCACCTCCAGACTACAGCAAATCTTCTGTATTTGCTGGGGTTCTCTATATTGAAGAGCCAAAGCCACACCTGGCTTTCTCTCAGATGCTCCCTTTTATCTGAGCCATTCCGAACACAGTGCAGTTCTGCACCTATCATCTGGAGCAGCGAGTTCAGGGTATTCAGGCTGTGATACTGTTTTTCATCCCCTATCCTGGATTTCAGTTACAAGCTGCTGGACCTCAAGGCCTCTTATATCTTACTGGTGAAGCATGCCCATTGGTATATATGGGCTCTGCACTAGGACCTGAAGGCCAAGTGGAATCACCGTCAGAGGAATCTTCCTGACCTGGTCCAGATATTGAAAGGGAACTGCAACAGACATGCAGTGATGGCTAACGAACCATGATTTGATCTGCTGCAAAACCCTCTGTTTTCCCCTTCTAGAACTCACAGTGGTCGCAAATGCATCACTACTGGCCTTCTTTGATATTACTGACACACCGGAAGAGACCATGTTTAAAAACATTTCATTTGTGCATAACAATCAAGAAGGGACAAGCGCACTTGCACCACCGTGAGCGCCATTTTGTAATGTCTTATGTACATACATTGTGTATAAAGCGACATTGTATTTCGCCACAGTGTTACATCTATTTGTAAAAATTATAATCATTCTTGATTGTTATGCACAAATGAAATGTTTTTAAACATGGTCTCTTCTGGTGTGTCAGTAACACCGAAGAAGGCAGATCAACGAAACACGTTTGTTGCTTGTTGCTGGAGAATAACGTTTTTCAAATGCCCCCGCGAGTGCTGATTTTCTTTGAGCAAAGGAAATAAAAACGAATATACATATATATATATATATATATATATATATATATATATATATATATATATATACGGCTCCAACTGCCGAGTCATCAACCCGAGCCAGCAACACCAAAGCGAAGAGTGCGTTGTCGAAAAGGACTGACTCGATCAAGTCCTTAATGTATCAAACAATCCTCTACACACAGGCACAGGAAGACGACGCTATGTTCTGCTTATTCAAAAGTTTTATTGCACAAGTCGGCTGCTGGGACGCGTTTCACCTGTGACAGGCGAAACGCGTCCCAGCAGCCGACTTGTGCAATAAAACTTTTGAATAAGCAGAACATGGCGTTGTCTTCCTGTGCCTGTGTGTAGAGGATTGTTTGATATATATATATATATATATATATATATATATATATATATATATATATATATATATATATATATATATATATATATGAACAGAAACTCCTGACCGCCGAAAGTAGCGGTTTCAGCAGGCGTGGACCTCACTCCACAAATAGGTGCTTGTATTCGAAGTTCACCAAACACCAAAAAGCCACATCACACACTCCTGTGCCAGCAATCCATTTTATTATTTTATTTTATTCAGCAAAGTGAAAAGAGCTAGTGCCCTCCCTGACGCGTTTCGCTCCGCGAACGGAGCTTGATCACATATATATATACCGCCAATACGAGTCATGCATTATCATGCATAGCATAGACAAGGTCGCCCTCCAAAGCCACGCGTAGCTAGCTGTACGGATCTACTCCTTCTGCTGTGGTAAGGCTATGTAGAACCATCTAGTGAGCTTTTCCCATGTACCCACTGTATGAAGGAGTCAAAAAACTTTGCGTGTGGACGGTAGTGCATGCTGTATGTGAAACAACTGATCAAAAGATCGCTAAATACATTCATATGTGAGAAATTGCCCGGGTGGGAAGTCATACTGAGTCACTAAGGTGGGGAAGGCCATCAGTTCCCCATTGTGGAAGTGATCTCCCACCGTAGAAATGCCTCTCACATGCCAACTTGCAGTTGCCCCTGTTGTAACCACCTGTTGTGGTTGGGAGACCCACTATGAGCTGCACGGAATAAGACCATAGATGGGAAAGAAGCATGTGTGGAAGGGTATAGAGCATAATGTAACAGCCCATTTCAGAGGTCACTCTTGATCAGCACCATTTCATGAAGAGAGTTGTTGCTAGGCAGCGGGCCACCCATTCTAAAGCTGACATTTAGTGATAATGTTCAAAATCATGGAGACCCAGCCGCACCATCTCTAAAGGGAGTTTCAATGAGGCAAGCACAACTCAGAGGTGACTAGTAACCCAGAGCAGATTCACCGGATATGTAACAAGTTTTCAAAAAAAAGGAGCACAACATAAAAAAGGGAGACTGACAAAGTAGTAAAGGAGGTGAGGGAGGACCTCTATTTTTGCCAAGGCCACCATCCCAATCACTGATAGAGTTAGGGACTCCCAGAAAGCCATCTGGGATCAGAGTGTTGGAGTGACTTTGCCCAAGTTATCATCTAGCTGCAAGTTATATATTTGGATTGTGAGGTATCAAAATGTTTCAAATGACAAGTGGGGGCAAGTGGTGGCAATAAAGGACGCTGAGAATATTGCTGCAGTGGGAGCATGCAGGACTTAGCTTAGATGAGCTGTAGGAAAGGAACAGCCAGAATCATAATTGACTTGAAACAAAAATTGTAGCTTGGGTGCTAGAGTTTGGGTACATTGGACTTAAAATTTGGTGGGCTTGTGATTGGCACATCCAAAGCCAGCTGACCTTCGGGAAAAACGGAGAAGAGGAATCTCAGATAATGAGTCCTTAAGAGGGACAGGGGAGACCAATGGCGGGGGTGCATAGAGCAATCTGTTGTAGTCATGGAAAGCTGTATTGATAGAGTGTTGAGTATGGGCAGTTTCCCCGGACTGTAGATGGAGTTGGATCACTGTAGCGAGGTGAAAACAGCTGCGCTTTTAAGCAACTAGATTTTTCACTTTCATTATGGGTTCTGGCAATTTATTCAGCATTGTCATGTCAGCGCAGCAACTCGAGTTTATCTCAGAGATCAGGGTACGCCGCTTAAAAAATATCCAATGTCTATGGGTCTGCAACCACCGCCCATAAAGCACTTGCTAAGGCAGTCTCTGCCTCCTGAACATCCCCAGCAGAACCCTGGGCACTCAAGCCGTGGTCTTGATACAGATCCCTCTGGTAGACACTTTAAATGCTTCTTTTTGGATCAACAAAGAGAAAGCAGTCCCTGTGTTATCTCAGAAAAAGGAATCAATATGTTGAGTAGTGTCTGAAGGAAGAATGCAAACTCCAACATCGTACCCAAGAGCAGCCATGTACGGATTGGAGGGGGCACCCCAAGCCAACTCCATAACTAAAGAATTATTGTTAGAGAGCAGTTGGGGATGGTAAATTATAGCGTGTACTGCCATGGGTATAGATGCTGAATAAACAAAGATAGGTGAGAATGCAATTTATGAACCGGAGAGTAGAAAGAAACATCATAGCATGTCGGATGTTTAATTTGCCAAGTGTCAGCCAGGGACCAATGAGTTAGCCAGCTGTGAAAGTGATCAGCATTCAACAGCACAGGAGATTGAGGGAGTGATGTTGGCGATCGTACTAAATTCCCCCACAATGACCCAAGGCACATCCGGCTAGTCAGCCATAGCAGTGGTAACCCAGAATTAAAAGAATAAATTGTCTGAGTGTGGGACATAAACCACTCTGAAGTTTAGTGGACGCCCATTAAGGGCCCATCCCACGAGCAGGAACTGGCCGTCGGTGTCCACATATGCTCTGTCTACCCTGAATGGCGTCCCAATCCTAATCAAGACTGCCACTTCCTGGTGTAGGTCAAGTTACCCACACCAGGCACCTGAACCCTCCATTTGGACTGCGGTTTAGCCACCCTGACACCCACCAAGTGCGTCTCCTGGAGAAGGGCGACATGCACCCCCCAGCGGAGCAAGGCAGCATGGACTTTTAAATGCTTACGCACAGTTGAGTTCATTCCCAATATACTCAGAGTGATGAAACTATAGGTGTAAACAGGCATGATGTGAGAAGGAATAGAGAGATGTTGGTGCCTGCCAGAAGACAGAGACTACTTAAAACAGGAGCGATCCCAGGTAGAGGAAAAACCTGATGGGCAGAAGGGTGAATGGTCTAATCTGAACCATCTAAAGCCCAAGGCGATGTGGAAAACATCAATAGGACTGCTAACTTTGCATCCGTCCATCAACATATCAAATGAAGGAAAGAAAAGCAGAAGGGCACCAACAGGGGCATGGGGGAGGAGAAGAGCTTAAAAACCATCATAACTCCCCAGCTAGCATGCTAACAGAGGAGGTAGAGGGATGCGGCAGCAGTACCGGGGTACCCCGGGACCCACAGTCAAGGCCATAGGATAAGACATAGTGAGACTGAAGAATCCATCAATGATCAATAATTCAGAGAGGGGCATAACACTGAATACAATTGTAAAGTCAACAGTAAAGATGGCTATGGACTGAGGAATAAAGTCTTGGTGATCAGACACAGGTGAAGCCATGCAGAGTGCGAATCTAAGCCAGATCCTCAATAGATTGAGCTGTAAAAACTGGGGGGAGATGGGTAGGGGCATCAGCGCTTGAACTTTCAAATAACTAGTCATCTTTAAATACAGTTGAGTCAGATGTAAGCAGCCATGGCATTAACAAAAACCTTTGAAGGGACGCTGCAGCTGCAACAGCCCTATGCTGCGACTGTGTGCATTGCGCAGGAATGGGTGTCCCCTTATTGGAGCGTTTGCAGTACACACGGCATACAGTGTCAGTTATGTAAGTCATCCTTGGCATTGATAAGGGAGGTTGTGGTGGGCAGCTAGGGGAGCGCTTGGTGAAAGACTTAACCCAGACCCAGGCCTCCTCTAGTTGCAAAAAAAAGTGAGTGCACTGGCCATCAGAAATCCACAGCAAAGCAGGGAAGTGGAGAGCACATTGGAGACCTGCCTTATACAGCCGCCGTTTGACCTGAAGGAAGGAAGCATAACCCTGTCATTTTTCAGTACCATTATCTCTAGCTGCAATCAGAACAGATTCACAAACATGGTAATTCAAAATCCTAACTACCATAGGCCTTGGTGGCGCCCTAGGAGGAGAATGCCGGGCAGGTACTTTTGTTGTATTCTTGTTGTATAGCATTTTAGGACCCTAGTGTAATTTTCCCGATTCATGCCCTTATATAGGTATAAATCACCTTGTCCTTATATAGGCATAGAAATCATAACCATTTTTAGACATAGCCCATGCAGTCCAAATACGGCATGGCTACTTCCACTAGTTCCAAAAATCCACAACGATTTCTTGGAAAACTCGGCTTTAGCAGTTAGGGACTTCCCCTTGTTTGAATATTGATTTGTCCAAGAACTCATGGAGTTTTCAAAGAACTGAGACTCTTTAATGACGTTATTATGTCCACCTTTATGTCAAACTCGGCACCTTCAAAGTATAAATATGCCCACACTTGCCCAAGCAAACACACAGTGGTTTGGAGCAGTTCGACTATCTACTTGCCCGACGAATCTTGGTACAGCAAGTGCCGAAGGAAGCCGACCCTCCAGCAGACGCACTGAGAGAGACGCTGTCTTTTCTCCTGCCGAGAAATCTAGCTCCAGTGTTTCCAAGCTCCCCTTGCGGGGTGTTGGGAAATCGAGTCCGGAGACAGAGAGATACCAGACCTCCTTCATTCTAAACCAAGGTACGGAGCTGATTAGGCCCTAAGAGAAATCTTGGATAGATTCTTGGCAAAAGAATACTGAACTTATGCTACACCATACTTACTTTTTACCTCGTACTGGACTAAGGTTAGGTACATCGGGGTAGGCGTATTTTAGAAGCACCAGTTGAGTACTTTTGGTCTTTATTTATTCATGTATGTATTTTATGGTTTAGAAACCATACCATGCTTTTACAGTATTATTTTATAATACTCTTCCTTTTTTGTTGTAATTTTATTGATTCTATGCAAGGAGCAAGCAAGATACAGAGAAGCAAACAAATAAACAGACAGAAAAAACAATGCATCAAAATACAATACATCCCAATTAATCGTACATGAACAGAGTGTATATATGTAATACGGTCACTTACTCAGGAAAAAAAAACAAAAAAAGAAGACTATATGTATGATATGAATCAGACATATAGACACACCGGAATAAAAGTAATAGTCTGCAAATTGAGAAAGAAAAAAGAAGGCAGCCAACTTCCATTACTTTAAATCCAATCAGTAATTGGGCCCCAAATTTTTAGCCCTCTAACCCTTTTATGAATAGTCTTCGTTTTAAATATAGCTAGTTCAAGATTATACATAGATAGCAGCTGTGCCCTCCAGGAAGTAAATAGAGGAGGTTCGACAGATAACCATTCTTTTGTGATACAAGCACCGAACACCACCATACATAAAAATAAAAAGGCGGAACGTTCATTTGATCTGGACAGACCATCGGGTTCAGTGCCCAAAAAAAAAACTTCTTAAAAACACGACAATTGATGGATAAAAATTTCTTTCAAAAACTCTCGAATACATGTTAATAAACCTACCAACCGAGGACATGAGAAGAACATGTGTAGCGTATCTGCTGCAAAACAGCCACATCTACTACAGCTAGTACCAGTACCAGTACTCCATTTAGAGACTTTCCTCGGTGTGTAGTACATATCGTACATGACCATGTAATGTTGAGCCCTCATCCCACCCGACATCAGTACATCGTTGGCTAGTGAAATCGAAGACTGCAAATAGATTGTCTGAAGATTGAGTTTTGCTCTCCATTTTTCTTGACATTGCTCCAGATCATGTGGGAGTAGGGAAATCAGTTGAGAATAAAAGAAGCCAATTGAAAGCCCCTTTCCCAACCCTTCAAGCAAGGGAAATGTCTTAAACCGAATGTCATATTGACCCAAATGACCGTAATAACTGCGGATTTTTAAAAACTTAAAGAAATCCTTCTTTTGTATACCAAATTTCTGTTGTAATTCTGTAAAAGACAGTGGTTGGCAATCGTGAAACATGTCTCCCAGACTAGTGATCCCAAACTGATACCAGTTTCTAGTCACAGCATCACGAAAAATAGTAGGAAGAATTCCGACTGCCTCGAGAGGAGTATAGCGGTTTATTTGCGGTAGGCCAAGAAACCTCTTAATTTGCTTCCAAATTGAAAATGCTGCTAAAAGAACTTTAAACTTAGTTTTTTTGTAGTAACTTGGTTCAAGTATTTTCAGAAGACACCCATCGGCCTCTTCTCCGATAGCAAATCTATATATAGAGGGATAATGAGAGGGTAAGGGCCTACACTTTTTGCCAACAACTAAAGGGAAAATAAATTGCAAAGCTGATGCCCAATAATAAAATAGACGGTATGGGATGCCCCATCCATCAGAAGATCTAGGGAGTACCATTTTTTTGTAGGCCCTTCTGTTCCTTGTCAAGCCCCACATAAATCTTGAAGAGATGTTTTCAAGTTTTTTAAAACAACTAACGGGAAACTCTATTGGAATCGCTCTGAATAAATAAAGAAATTTCGGTAGCACCATCATTTTCAACACATTTGATCTTCCATGTAGTGATAGGTGCAGGTTCAATTCAATTCAAATGATCTTTATTCGGATTTTTAGTACATCCATAAAAGTACATACAGAATGAAAATACATTTAAAACAGATTAAAAACATATATAAAAGATTAAAAACTGATTATCCAGTTGGGTTTAGGCAGCATATATATCGTAAAGTGCGATGTACATAGTATAAAGTGCAAAATACATAGTGGAGGGAGAAACATTAATCTATTAGTGTACTTAATCACAGAGTTCAATTTATATACTCCTGAAGTGATCGTTTATATCAAGACACATATACAATTAAATCTGTAGTCAATTTGTAACGGAGTGATAAAGTGCAAAAAAATGCATAAGATAACATAGTACTGTTATCCATTATACATGCTCCATACTTGCCCTCGATCTCACACAAACTTTTATAAAGCAGCTTACAGTATATATAACTTCATCTATGTGCAGTATTTGAAAAATTTTTAATGCAAAATTGAAGTCTCTAAGGTTGTATTTGCGAAGAATCGGCCTTAAATATTGACAGGTATACAATTTGTAATGGCCACAGAAGAAGAGATAGTGCAATAAACTTTGTTTTCCGCCCTGAGGGCAGGGACAATCCAACTCTTCTAGTTTTTTGTTATAGCCAAGGGGGAAGCTGAGCAAATTAACTATGCTTCCATCCCGAAACCTGAATAAAAGGCTCCGATTCCATCTTCCTATTGGGATTGACAGGTATCTGAAAAAATTATTCAAATTATCACTGCCTAAGTCAATAATGCGCAGATATCTAATAACAACTGTTTAATAGATTCAGATCTCATTCGTTCCTCTTTATATGAGTCAAGCAATGCCCGTTTAATACTATTCTTATGAGCGGGTACAATAGAATTAGGGGAACTAAATAAAGAACCTTGACCCACGCTCTGCAGGCTATTCTTGACTGCATTTAACCAAGGTATGTGATGGAATCTATCGCTTAACAAACAGTCAGATATTATACTGCGCGTTAAGGATGCTAGGTGATTGAGACTGTCTAGGGTAGATTGGAATTTATCAAGAACTGGGTTAAAGTTGGTTTCTGGAATATTACTAACTGGAGAGGAGATTTTAATACCGAGATAGGTAGCCTCTCTTGCAAGGACTATACCTGGCGGGGGATGATCACCCACATACAAAATTAGAGTTTTAATAATATTCAGCTTATAGCCGGAGAAATGACCAAATTGCATTGCAAGAGCTTCGACGGCTGTAAAGGCAGACTGTAAGTCAGTAGTTGTTACCACAATGTCATCAGCATAAGCTAATGCTCTATATTCTACCTCAGCAATGGTAATAGGTTTAATTTCTCTGCATTCCGTTAGTTTAACCAAAAAATAATCAATATATAGGGCAAATAAAAGAGGGGAAGATGGACAACCTTGCCTAGTACCTTGTAGAATCGGAAAAAAAGCCGACTCGTTCCCAGCAAGGCGTATAGCTGCCATTGGCGCCGAGTACATAGTCTGTACTGACTGAAGGAACCGAGGCCCGAACCCCTTCAGACGAAGGACTTCCCAGAGATAAGGCCAGGCAACCCTGTCAAATGCCTTCTCGGCATCCAACAGGGTCACACCTATAGCTGTTTTAGTCACCTCTGCCCAGTCCATTAGGGCAATGACACGACGCACGTGGTCCGTCTTGTCGTGGCCAGGAATAAACCCGTGTTGCAACTGGGAAACTAAAGAAGAGATCAAACCTGAAAGCCGAGTAGCTATGATTTTAGAGTATAGCTTACTGTCGGCGTTAATCAAGGATATTGGTCTGTATGATGACGGAGAAAGCGGAGACTTATCTTTCTTTAGAAAAATCGTGATTATAGATTTCTGCCACGAGGCATAAAAACTTCCAACATATAGTCCTTCAAGACTGAAAAAAATGTAAAAAAAAAATTCCAGGAGGATCCCATTGGGACCCACCGCTTTCCCCATGGCCAGGGAAGAGATCGCCCCTTCAAGTTCCTGCGCTGTAAATTCCCCCTCTAACATTTCCCTATGGGAATTAGTTAGTTTCGAGGATTCGCAATCCCCAATAAACTCAACGACAACATCAGCAGTATATAAAGAGTCTTCGTTTGAGTATAAGTTACTATAGAATTCTCTGAACGTATCTAAGATTTTCCCCGGTTCAGTATGTGTTACACCACTAAAGTCTTGTATTGCCTCGACATTCCTAGCCACCGCTTTCTGTCTTAGCCGTTTGGCCAGTAGACGTCCTGAATTTTCGCCAACCTCATACATATCAGAGCGATGGATAGCTATTTGTGTGGCTAATTTCTCGGCAAAAACGTCATAAATTTTAATTCTTTGGATTGCCACCTCCTTCAACTTTTGTTCATAAAGTGGGCTTGAATTAATGATGCGCGCTAGAGCTAGTTCTAAAGAGCGTAATTTGGACAATTCCTTAGCTTGTTTGACCCTGATGCTGCGTTGTTTATTTATAGAGAAGCTTAGCGTCTCCCCCCGCACACCGGCTTTGAAAGCATCCCAGACAATGCCTATTGGAGCTGAATTTAAGTTGAACTCAAAAAAATCAGGTATCCATTTGACCATGTGTTGTATGTAAATCTGGTCAACTAATAGCTGACGATCAAAGGTCCATGATCTCTTATTAGAATATGACCTTCCTGCTGTACACATTATACTTTACAGCCAGTATTACGGTTGTAGCAGTTCATTTCTTCTGCATGAGAAAGAAGACTGTTCAATAAATACTTTTATTGAAAACGCCCGTCTCTCTATTTCTCTGCACCTCTGATAAAACGAAGCATGCACGATTGACTGAGTAAAAAATCTATCTATTGTTTCCACGACTCTGAAGATACGTTTTATCTTGGGGAAACAAAGTTGTCATGTTTATGCGGTTGTCAGAAACTAATCCCTTCTTGTTCATTCGAGAACATTTCTAGTGACCTCTGAGCAAGCTGGCACTCACAATTAAGTTTAATATATTCGATAGAGACCTAGTAGACATAAGTCCTACGTCAAATCTATAGGATATAATATTCCAACGTGCAGAGCCTATTTGGAATATAGGAACTACACTACA
>NW_028250653.1:0-54000 GCF_964263255.1 Lissotriton vulgaris | reverse complement strand
TAGTATACCAGAGAAGCCTAACTCAATCCATAACTATTACAGAGAAGTCTATCTCTATCTCTAACTATTAAAGAGGGATAGCATATCACTAACAGAATATTTTTTAAGAAATAAACTTAACGTGTACAATATACTTCCATAATTAGAAGTTACCTTAGAGAAATTAGTTGAAGTTGTCAGTGAAATTTGTTTTCAAGTGTACTTCAGGAAGCAGTAGTCAAAATGGCTGTGTTTCCCTCTCTTCTTTTATATATATTGTTGTACTTAACCAATCAAACGTCAGGAAATAATCGTAGAAAATGAGAGATACTTTTTAATTGGTTGTAAATTCTAACATTACAAGTGTGTTTTTGTCATGTAATTTACCTCAGGATATTTAGACAGGCCTGTAGCCTAAATGTCTCAATGGAATTTCACCAAATTTGGGCAAATGGTAGGGACTGCTATGTAGTAGGGCGTATTCTATATTTGATGAAAGTGTCTCCATTGGGTTTTCCGTAAATTACTTTCCCACCTTTTTTTAACGAGCGCTTAGGGGTGCGCGCTCCTTTACGCGCACTGGCAGCGTTACGGGAGTCCTCCATTTTGTGTTTCGGAACAATCGAGACACAAGATGGAGGGTAAACAATGTTCGGAATGGATAGAAGGGGGAACTGTAGAGACTTCTTGACCCTCTAGGTTTTCTGAGGGGGGCTTAGGAGGCTCATAAACGTAAAAAAAAAAAAAAAAATTCTTTAATTTTTCGCGGGGGTAGCGCCTGGTGCGCGCACCTTTAAGCGTACCCGAAAGCGTACTTTGGTGAAAAATAGTGAAAAAAGTTAGAAAAAAATAAACGCTTTGAATGATCAGAGTTAGGGTAGCTCTGAAAAGAGCTTTTGGGTTCTGTGGTTGATTTAGGTACCTACAAGTAGGTTCCAATACACATTCTTAAATTCAGGAGGAATATTCTATTCCCCTCATCTGAGAAGTGCACTCCATCTCCTCTGTAGATGTCTTGCATGTTGTAACGCAAGTTATTATTGTATAATGAACCCATTCCATAGTCTCTCATGTAAGCAGAAACAGATTTATTTACATGTTTCCGTGCTTTCTCAAATTGTGGACCAAATTGGTTGGACCAGTTCCATTTCTGTCTTTGGCATATATTGGAATATACCAAGGCAGTGTGGGGAAAAAGTATCATCAATTGATGAAAGGTGTCCTTTAATAGCATTTCCAGACCTACCCCAGTTAATGTGCCTAGATCGTTTCCACCACAGTGCACAATTATAAGGTCAGGTTCTGGCAGATGCAAAAAGGTTTTCACCAATGGTATCAATTGGTGACATTTTAATCCTCTGTGGCCAATCCACTTGATTTCCACATTTGATAAATCAAGGTTATGAAAATTTCTGCTAGCTGCATACCTTTGAGCCCAGTGGATGTAGCTATGTCCAATAACCCAAACAGAGTACATGATGTGAGAAGGTTCTGGTCCAGTCAGATGAAGTGTGGGAATGAAATGGCAGTTGGAACAGTAGGAGTTCACAAAAAAATAATTGTGGAGTTTCTGTGCTCTTGAATCACTAGCAATGATTGGTGGATTCAGATAGTTGAAAACTGAAAGTTAGGGTGTATGGTTATGTTGTGTGAAAGAAGCAATTTGAATGGTTTAAAAAAAGTCACCAAAAGCAAAAATACCCTGTATAGGCTGCTGTATTGACAGGTCAAACATCCTTGCTGAGTTAATTTGCAACATTGTAAGATAAACTTTTGAACCTTACAGTTCAGTTAGGAGGGAGTTGCTATGGTAACAGATAGAAAGGTTTGAGAGGGGGATGGGTGTTGGTTTGAAAATAGTGAGGGAAGAGTTTTCATTGGTTGAATTAAGGCATATGTGTACAAAGATAGAGATTTTCTATGCCAGTCTTGGTTTCAGTGTATTGAGAGCACACCTTCTCCTCTGCTAAAGAAAAATTGGTGTGTGTGTCTGACACTGTTTTCAATCTCCAAAAGCATTTCTAAAGGTAAGTAATGATTCATTTAATTTAGATAGAGATTTATTTTCTCTATGGAGAATATTTGGAAGCAGATAGTTATGTTTTAGAAGTGAAATTGTATGTTAGTATATAAGTCCTGCGCAGTGTTTTTTACATGTTATTTAAAAATCGATTTTGGGTGCAAATGAATGGTATTTTTATTTGGCCTTTTTTATGATTGCCATGTGCAGTTGATGCATGACTTTAAACATGGGTAATAAGTGATGCACTGGTGGCGCCAGGCTTTTATAAATGAGGCCCTGACTTTGTTTGATGATATTGAGTGGTTGTAGTTAGGTTCTGTGCAGTGTTTCTTACATGTTATTGAAAAATCGATTTTTGGGTGCAATTGATTGGTATATGTATTTGGCCCTTATTTATGAATGCCATGTGCAGCTGATGCATGACTTTAAACATGGGTAATAAGTGACGCACTGGTGGCGCAAGGCTTTCATAAATAAGGCCCTGACTTTGTTTGATGATATTGAGTGGTTGTACTTAGGTTCTGTGCAGTGTTCCTTACATGTTATTCAAAAATCGATTTTTGGGTGCAATTGATTGGTATATGTATTTGGCCCTTATTTATGATTGCCATGTGAAACTGATGCATGATTTTAAACATGGGTAATAAGTGACGCACTGGTGGCGCAAGGCTTTCATAAATAAGGCCCTGACTTTGTTTGATGATATTGATTGGTTGTACTTAGGTTCTGCGCCGTGTTTCTTACATGTTATTGAAAAATCGATTTTTGGGTGCAATTGATTAGTATATGTATTTTGCCCTAATTTATGATTGCCATGTGCAACTGATGCATGACTTTAAACATGGGTAATAAGTGACGCACTGGTGGCGCAAGGCTTTCATAAATAAGGCCTGACTTTGTTTGATGATATTGAGTGGTTGTACTTAGGTTCTGTGCAGTGTTCCTTACATGTTATTCAAAAATCGATTTTTGGGTGCAATTGATTGGTATATGTATTTGGCCCTTATTTATGATTGCCATGTGCAGCTGATGCATGACTTTAAACATGGGTAATAAGTGACGCACTGGTGGCGCAAGGCTTTCATAAATAAGGCTCTGACTTTGTTTGATGATATTGATTGGTTGTACATAGGTTCTGTGCAGTGTTCCTTACATGTTATTCAAAAATCGATTTTTGGGTGCAATTGATTGGTATATGTATTTGGCCCTTATTTATGATTGCCATGTGCAACTGATGCATGACTTTAAACATGGGTAATAAGTGACGCACTGGTGGCGCAAGGCTTTCATAAATAAGGCCTGACTTTGTTTGATGATATTGAGTGGTTGTACTTAGGTTCTGTGCAGTGTTCCTTACATGTTATTCAAAAATCGATTTTTGGGTGCAATTGATTGGTATATGTATTTGGCCCTTATTTATGATTGCCATGTGAAACTGATGCATGATTTTAAACATGGGTAATAAGTGACGCACTGGTGGCGCAAGGCTTTCATAAATAAGGCCCTGACTTTGTTTGATGATATTGAGTGGTTGTACTTAGGTTTTGCGCAGTGTTTCTTACATGTTATTCAAAAATCGATTTTTGGGTGCAATTGATTGGTATATGTATTTGGCCCTTATTTATGATTGCCATGTGCAACTGATGCATGACTTTAAACATGGGTAATAAGTGACGCACTGGTGGCGCAAGGCTTTCATAAATAAGGCCTGACTTTGTTTGATGATATTGAGTGGTTGTACTTAGGTTCTGTGCAGTGTTCCTTACATGTTATTCAAAAATCGATTTTTGGGTGCAATTGATTGGTATATGTATTTTGCCCTAATTTATGATTGCCATGTGCAGCTGATGCATGACTTTAAACATGGGTAATACGTGACGCACTGGTGGCGCAAGGCTTTCATAAATAAGGCCTGACTTTGTTTGATGATATTGAGTGGTTGTACTTAGGTTCTGTGCAGTGTTCCTTACATGTTATTCAAAAATCGATTTTTGGGTGCAATTGATTGGTATATGTATTTGGCCCTTATTTATGATTGCCATGTGCAACTGATGCATGACTTTAAACATGGGTAATAAGTGACGCACTGGTGGCGCAAGGCTTTCATAAATAAGGCCTGACTTTGTTTGATGATATTGAGTGGTTGTACTTAGGTTCTGTGCAGTGTTCCTTACATGTTATTCAAAAATCGATTTTTGGGTGCAATTGATTGGTATATGTATTTGGCCCTTATTTATGATTGCCATGTGCAGCTGATGCATGACTTTAAACATGGGTAATAAGTGACGCACTGGTGGCGCAAGGCTTTCATAAATAAGGCTCTGACTTTGTTTGATGATATTGATTGGTTGTACATAGGTTCTGCGCAGTGTTTCTTACATGTTATTGAAAAATCGATTTTTGGGTGCAATTGATTGGTATATGTATTTTGCCCTAATTTATGATTGCCATGTGCAACTGATGCATGACTTTAAACATGGGTAATAAGTGACGCACTGGTGGCGCAAGGCTTTCATAAATAAGGCCCTGACTTTGTTTGATGATATTGAGTGGTTGTACATAGGTTCTGCGCAGTGTTTCTTACATGTTATTCAAAAATCGATTTTTGGGTGCAATTGATTGGTATATGTATTTGGCCCTTATTTATGATTGCCATGTGCAGCTGATGCATGACTTTAAACATGGGTAATACGTGACGCACTGTTGGCGCAAGGCTTTCATAAATAAGGCCCTGACTTTGTTTGATGATATTGAGTGGTTGTACTTAGGTTTTGCGCAGTGTTTCTTACATGTTATTGAAAAATCGATTTTTGGGTGCAATTGATTGGTATATGTATTTGGCCCTTATTTATGATTGCCATGTGCAGCTGATGCATGACTTTAAACATGGGTAATAAGTGACGCACTGGTGGCGCAAGGCTTTCATAAATAAGGCCCTGACTTTGTTTGATGATATTGATTGGTTGTACATAGGTTCTGCGCAGTGTTTCTTACATGTTATTCAAAAATCGATTTTTGGGTGCAATTGATTGGTATATGTATTTTGCCCTAATTTATGATTGCCATGTGCAGCTGATGCATGACTTTAAACATGGGTAATACGTGACGCACTGGTGGCGCAAGGCTTTCATAAATAAGGCCCTGACTTTGTTTGATGATATTGATTGGTTGTACATAGGTTCTGCGCAGTGTTTCTTACATGTTATTCAAAAATCGATTTTTGGGTGCAATTGATTGGTATATGTATTTTGCCCTTATTTATGATTGCCATGTGCAACTGATGCATGACTCTAAACATGGGTAATAATTGACGCACTGGTGGCGCAAGGCTTTCATAAATAAGGCCCTGACTTTGTTTGATGATATTGAGTGGTTGTACTTAGGTTCAGCGCCGTGTTTCTTACATGTTATTGAAAAATCGATTTTTGGGTGCAATTGATTGGTATATGTATTTGGCCCTTATTTATGATTGCCATGTGCAACTGATGCATGATTTTAAACATGGGTAATAAGTGACCCACTGGTGGCGCAAGGCTTTCATAAATAAGGCCCTGACTTTGTTTGATGATATTGAGTGGTTGTACTTAGGTTCTGCGCCGTGTTTCTTACATGTTATTGAAAAATCGATTTTTGGGTGCAATTGATTGGTATATGTATTTGGCCCTTATTTATGATTGCCATGTGCAGCTGATGCATGACTTTAAACATGGGTAATAAGTGACGCACTGGTGGCGCAAGGCTTTCATAAATAAGGCCCTGACTTTGTTTGATGATATTGATTGGTTGTACATAGGTTCTGCGCCGTGTTTCTTACATGTTATTGAAAAATCGATTTTTGGGTGCAATTGATTGGTATATGTATTTGGCCCTTATTTATGATTGCCATGTGCAACTGATGCATGACTTTAAACATGGGTAATAAGTGACACACTGGTGGCGCAAGGCTTTCATAAATAAGGCCCTGACTTTGTTTGATGATATTGATTGGTTGTACATAGGTTCTGCACAGTGTTTCTTACATGTTATTCAAAAATCGATTTTTGGGTGCAATTGATTGGTATATGTATTTGGCCCTTATTTATGATTGCCATGTGCAGCCGATGCAAAACTTTAAACATGGGTAATAAGTGACGCACTGGTGGCGCAAGGCCTTTATAAATCAGACCCTGACTTTGTTTGATGATATTGAGTGGTTGTACTTAGGTTTTGCGCAGTGTTTCTTACATGTTATTGAAAAATCGATTTTTGGGTGCAATTGATTGGTATTTGCATTTGGCCCTTATTTATGAATGCCATGTGCAGCTGATGCTTGACTTTAAACATGGGTAATAAGTGACGCACTGGTGGCGCAAGGCCTTTAAAAATAAAGCCATGTGTTGCTATTGTATAAACTTAAATATGTTGCAATTTATTGTTTATATTGTTTGCTTTTTAACATTACTTTGTTGTTTGCTAATAGTGGTCTTTCATGTGTTTTTTTAACAGAACAACAGATTCAAATCAACTTCTGAAAAGGAAGCAAAAATGCCTTCAAGGCAAAGAAATATCAAAAATACCATACGGAAAAGGAGAACATCAACAACAGAGTTTATGGAATCCTCTTCAACAACTACTTCAAAAAACACCAGAAAAGCTTCTGGTAAGCCAATTAAGTCTTTTCTTCGCAACATATGTCGTAGGAAAAAAAATGAAATTGCTAATGTGAATATACAGAAAAAGTCAACAAATCTAAAAAGGAAAGAGAAGCCCACAAAAAATGTTTCCATTGGACCAGGAGAGAAGAGAATGGTTAGCAATAGAAGGGTAAATGTTTTTAGGGACATTCGTAGGCGAATGTTTCGCAATAGGGTAGTTTTAAATTTGCTAAAAAATGAAAAGAAAAGTAAACTAAAAGCTGCTTTTTACAAGAAAAAGAAAAGTGTAGAAAAGATTGTTGATCAGGCTTTTGAAGTTAAGAAAAAATTATTTATTTTAATAATCAATAGAATTAGGATACTTAATAAGGCAATGGATGTTTTCAAATCGAACAGTAGATGGAAAAGAATTATTAATCGGAGTAATTTTTGTGAAGTATTTTCTGGTGAATGGATGCATAGTTCAAGTTCTGAGCCTTTTTTTAATGAGGAGAGTTACTTTCAGGAAAATGATTTGGTGCATGCAGTTGACACCAGTGGTCGTGCATATGAGGTGAAAGATAGTTGTGTGATGGAAAAAGAGAAACTTGTATCTAGAGATGCAGAAGAGGTCTTAGCTGATGAAGTTTTAGGGAGACGTACTAAGGGTCCAGTGTACACATGGAAATGCAGTAGTATTTGTAGTGTGCGACAGGAATCAATTGATTTGCTTCGAAATTTCTTACGTACATATAGTAAAAAAAGTCTCAAACAAAAAATGAAGATCCTGCAAGAGTTAGATCCTTGCAGAGTGAGAGAAAGCACAGGTTTGCAAGGGCATTCACTAGCATGTCTTTCTAGAAAAGTTTGTCGGAGTGTTTTTCATCATTTTAGGATGTTAGCAGTGCATCATAATAACGTAAGGAAATTAGTGAGGAAGTTGTATTATGCAAAAAGTCCTGCACTTAAGCTTAAACAGTTAAATAGTGCTCTTTTGCATGGATCTGAAGTGGATGTGAAGACTATTTGTGAAGAAATTGAGTTTTGTTATTTTGGGAACAAAGAGGACAGTGTAGAAATAGATATAGTAATGGATGGTAATGCAGAAGATAATGGACAAATTTCAAGTATTGAAAAGTTTGATGAGGAAATTATCAAGTTTAAGGTGAAATCAAGTGAGAGGCCTAATGTAACTTGTGTGTGTTGTCGACGGACTCATTATAAAATTCAGACTAGGTTAGTTGATTTATATGCAAAAAGTGAATTGGAAAATAATAGTGAATGGGAGGATTTTGTAAGTTATTTGTTGGTGGAGAATTCTTTTGATTTGAGTTTGGATCAGCGTATTTGCACTTATTGTTTGAAAAAATTAAATGAAAATAGAATGCCTGCAAGAGCAGTTTATAATAATCTTCAGTTGATAGATATTCCTTCTGAATTGATGGATCTAAATACTTATGAATCTATTTTGATTCAATGTGTCCATCCTTTTCAGGCTATTGTTCGCATGGAGCCTAAGACAGGGAAATTGCCTCCATCAGATTTACTGAGAGGATTAAAGGGAAGAGTTGTTTATTTGCCTCTAGATGTAAAGAAAAATATTAATACAATTGGTGTAGAAAGAGTAGAAGAAGATCCTTTAGTTATTCTAGTTAATGGGGTTCCAACAAAGAGTAAGAAAATTTGGCAAGATTTAGTGGATGTTAAAAAAGTCAAGAAGGCAACGTTGTATTTAGTTAAAAACAATGAGTACTACAAACATGTAAGTGTTGGAGTAGAGGAAACAGCTACAGAAGAAGATAGTGATTCTTCAGTTGGTCAAATTGAAAAAGTTGATGTGTCTAGAACTGAAGAAATATATGAACATTATACTGTTCATCCTTTGCATTCCAAAGAAGTAATGGGAAATGCAATTGACTTGTTTCAAATGAAGGCAGCAAAAGGAAGTCCCATTAGTGTATGGGAAGAAAGTTTGGAAGCTCGTTGTTTTCCACAATTATTTCCAACAGGTTGTGGTGGACGATATGATGATCGACCAGTTCAAATTCCTGCAGCTGAATACCGGACTCTAAGATTATATGCAGAAGATCCAAGGTTTCGTCAATGCATTCCATATTTATTTCATCTACTGTTTGAAAGTGATTTGTCTGGGCTTTCTTATGCAGTTAATCATATATTAAAAAGTGGACCTCATTTGCAAAATGTATGTGCAAGGGACTTTATGGAGAAAGTTAATCTGCAAGACAGTATTTTGGAATCTCAGCTAATCAATCTCATGGCATGTCAACGTGGAACCAACGAGTATTGGTTTCGTCGTCATGGAGAATTGAAATGTATGCTAAGAAACTTAGGAACTCCTACATGGTTCCTCACTCTTAGCTGTGCTGAGTATGCCTGGGACGATTTACTTCAATTTCTACGAGAGGCAAATGAAAACATACCAAATATAGAATTGAAAACACCAGGAGAACTGTGTTCTTTAGATCCAGTGAATGTTTGCAGATATTTTAATCATAGATTTGAAGCTATGATGTCTTTTATTACCAACAAAAAAAATCCTCCCCTTGGAGAGGTTTTGGATTTCTTTTGGAGGAAGGAATATCAAGCGAGAGGTGCTCCTCATATACATATGTTGTTGTGGATTAAAGATGCACCCAAATTTGGATCAGATTCAGATGAAACAGTGATGAGTTTCATTGAAGAGTATTCAACATGTGCTGTTCCAAAATCTACTGAAGAAAACAATTTAAGGCAACAAGTTTTACGTTTTCAATCTCATCGTTGTGGAAAGTACTGTCGTCGAAAATTTAAAAACAAGGAAAAGTACTACACGAAATGTCGTTTTGCATTTCCTCGACCAGTGATTTCTAAAGGAAGAGTAAATAATTTGATGTCATCTCTACGACATACTGTGACGAGAAAATCTCCCAAAAACACATATAATTTGAAAAGAAATGAAGAATCTAAGTACATCAACGATTACAACCCAGTGATTTTGTCCATGTGGAATGCTAACATGGATATTCAGTTCGTTGCTGACAACTCTATTGCTGTGGCTCGATATGTGACATCTTACATCACCAAAAAAGAAAAGACAGAACTGAAGGAAATGTGGGAGGACATTTCACATGAAAAGAGTCTAAGCAAGAAATTATACAGTTTCAGTCTGAAGATGTTGTCGCATCGAGAAATTGGAGCATATGAATGTTCTGATCGGTTATCATCAGCAAGTCTCTATGCCAAATCAAGAACAATCATTTGGGTGAGTCTTGGTCTTGCTGCAACACGAAACCGAGTTTTGAAATCTGTACAAGAAATTGAATATTTGGCGGAAAAAGAACCAAACAGTACAGATATTTTGAAGACAAATATGTTGGATACATACTATCCAAATAGAAGTACTCACCTTGAGAACACATGTTTGTATGAAGTTCTTCAAAACTACAGTTATAAGAGGAACATCACAGAAGATATCAATAATGGAAAATATGCACTCATTGGCTATGAAGGATGTCTAGTGAAGCAGAAAAAAGGCCATTTGATTAATCATCGAAAATTGAGTTGTGAAGTTCCAGACAAAAGAGAATTTTACTATTTAGCTCTTTTGCAACTCTTTAAGCCATGGCGTACAGAAGAGGAACTACTTGGAGATTTTCTCTGTTATGAAGACTCTTTTAATGCAACTAAGGATACCATAGAATGTCCTATTTTTCTAAATTATCTGCAAATGTTGAATGAAGAAATGGAGCAAGAAACCACAATTGCTGAAGAGATAGCTAGAAACAGTTCTCAAGATAGTCAGAGTTCTACTTCATTGAGCCAGGATCCACTAGGAGGACCAATTATCCAAAATGAAGCTGCCACTGCCATGGATGAGGTGGAAAGAGCTATGGAACAAGCTCAAGAGGATGGAGTTAACTTAGAAGATTTGGTAACGCAACTAAACATTGAGCAGAAAAAGATATATGATGAAGTCACAGAGCAGATTGAACATGGATTCAGACATGAGAAAAAAGAGTGCTCATGTATATTATTTGACCCTGTCCGACTGTATGTAAGTGGAGAAGCGGGGACAGGAAAAAGTTTTCTAATTAAAGCCGTTGCAAGTTATCTGCAGAAAAGGACTGATTCACCACTGTCTTGTGTTGTAACTGCTCCAACTGGTCTGGCAGCACATAACATTAAAGGGATTACTCTACATCGTTTATTGATGCTGCCAGTTGAACATGATAATAAATTGCATTACAACAAGCTATCTGGAGATGCGTGTTCTGAAGTTTCAAGAGTCTTGAAGAAAATGAAACTTCTTATCATAGATGAAGTAAGCATGGTCTCAAATCTAATGCTTGCTTTTGTGCATTTGAGAATGCAAGAAATTCTTAAAACAGACTATGATGTGTTATTTGGAGGAAAACACATTATTGTTTTTGGAGATCTATTGCAGTTGACTCCAGTAAAAGGACAACCAGTGTTTAAAATGCTCACGCATGAAGATACCAGGAAGTCCCTTGGAAGCATTGGAAATGTTAATATATGGCTAAATTTTAAATATGCTGAACTGCTTCAAAATATGCGACAGGCCAAGGATGAAGATTATAAAAATATTCTACAAGATGTAAGAATTGGAAAAATGACTGAGAAAGGGAAAAAAGCTTTGCATAGTCGATTAATTTCAAATTTGTATGCAAATGAAAACATTCTTCCAGAGAATATTTTTAAAAAAATGACTGAGAAGAAATCTGGGATATGTTTGATGCCAACTCTGCAAGAATGTTCCATCTTCAATCAAAAAATGTTAGACTTAGAAAATGAAGAGATTGTGAAACTGGAAGCAATAGATAAAATAGAGCATATGGGTGCAACAATTGTTTTGTCAGAAAATTTGAAAACTAAATTGCATTCATTGGAGAAAAGTATTTCAAAAACAGCTGGTTTTGAAAAGACTCTGAATGTGTGTTTAAATTGTCGTATCATTTTGAGAAGGAATTTAAATGTTGAAAGCGGTCTGGTAAATGGAGCAATGGGTTATGTTGTTGATTTTGTGAATTACAGAAATAGAGATGGAATTGAATTTTTAAAAATAAAATTTGATGGCATTGAACAAGTACAACAAATAAGTCGTTGTTCTGCTAGATTTTTACTTGTAAAAGACTTATATGTTCGCCGAAAACAGTTTCCTGTTTGTTTGGCGTATGCAGTGACAATTCATAAATCTCAAGGTTTAAGTGTAGATAGTGCATTGGTGAACATTGGAAGATCTGTGTTTAAAGAGGGTATGGCATATGTGGCATTATCTCGAGTCAGAACTTTATCAGGATTGTACTTGATTGCGTGTGATGAGACAAAGATTTCTGCCGATCTAGATTGTGTTAAAGAATACAATAGGTTAAGAAGAGAGTATGCTCCACATTTGCCTCAATATCCTCTGTTTGAAAAACGTGTGGTAGGCCGAAAAAGAAGAAATGAGGATAATTGTAGTGAGGTAGTTGCAAAAAGACAAAAAGTAGAGAAAACTGTAATTGAAAACAGGAAGAAAAAGAATTGTGGAGAAAATGTTGTTGGATTTCAGTTTGAAAACAGTTCTGGTGTCAACTGCTATGCTAATGTAGTGGTTAATGTTGTTTTTTTTCTTAAAAGTTTACAAGAACAGATTGTTGAAAATCGGGATCAAAGATTGTGTGGTTTATTGAATTCTGTGTTTCAGAAATGTAGCAGTGTTACAGCACAAATAGAAAGTGTAACAGAAATTCGAAATATTTTAGATTTGTGTTCTGGTCAAGATAAATTTTCACAGAACATTCAGCAGGATTGTCAGGAATTTTTAATGTATATGTTTGGTGTTTTGGAAGATGAAGGTGTAGATGTAGATAATCTTTTCAGTCTTTCTTATCAATGG
The DNA here is from genome assembly GCF_964263255.1 of Lissotriton vulgaris. Lineage (NCBI taxonomy): Eukaryota > Metazoa > Chordata > Amphibia > Caudata > Salamandridae > Lissotriton > Lissotriton vulgaris. The sequence goes on along the minus strand of NW_028250653.1, from coordinate 41,489 downwards.
CAGCATGACTGCCACAATTGTAGTTTATCAAGTACTACTACAATAGACACTGAAAGATTTATATATTTGACTTTACCAGACTGTAAATCAGTGTCTTTTAAAAATCTAGTTAAAGCAGCAGATCATAATATGGTGTGTACCCAATGTAACTGTACAATGCTGTCCACATTATTTATACAAAGGTATGGGCAGTATATTATTTTAGTTTTCCAACGATGTAGACCTGATGGAACTAAATTGACAACTTCTATCAAAAATTTTGTGGCTTCTCAGTTATCAATTTCTGGAAGGACCTTTACAACTGAAGCTATTATTTATCATGATGGATCTTCGACCACCTCAGGACATTATACATGCTACTTAAAATCTGAAAATGGATGGAGTTACTGCAATGATTCTCATTTAACTTATAAACAACGTTTGCCTTATGACTCTACAAATTCTTATCTAGTGTTTTTAAAACCAAAGTTTTAGTAAAGGGAATTGGCCTTTGAAGACGGGAATAGTTAATAAAAGTTAGTTAGTTAGTTAGTTAATCTAATATTTGAAATTATTTATCTCATGTAGATACTTTAAGTGGATCTCAAAGTAAAAAATACTGATATATCTGACACAAATTGGCCGTGAGGAAAATGTAAGATATGATGTTGTTAGAAGTTGATGAAATCGAAGTTATAGAGCACAGCAGACTTTTTTTCACCAAAAGGACCTTCACTATCTGCAATCTCATGTAGATACTTTAAGTGGATCTCAAAGTAAAAAATACTGATATATCTGACACAAATTGGCCGTGAGGAAAGTGTAACATATGATGTTGTTAGATCTTTTTTCATAGGAAGTCGATGAAATGGAAGTTATAGAGCACAGCAGACTTTTTTCCACCAAAAGGACCTTCACTATCTGCAATTTGGTCTCACGGAAAAGTAAGTGAATCAAAGATTAGTGTACTTATATGAGATGTATGTTTGAATGGGTTTTTTTAAACACAATCTTTTAGATTGTGTTTTTTTTTTCCCGCTGTTATATGATGAAGACTTTGATCTCACTAATTTAAGTGAAATTCAATATATTCTGAGAACAGCAAAAATAAATAATGTAACATATTGTAGAAGTTATTGTGTAGTTTGCATTGTGTAATTTATATTGTGTTCACATTGTCTTATACTCATTTTCTTTTTCACCCTTATTTACCTCTCTTTACTAATTTACACTCTTTTTTCATCGCTGTTTCTTTAGTGCACTTCATTCACAACTTCTTAATCTAATAGGAACTGTCTGCATTTCCTCTGTTCCTTCCACCACTTTTTATCTTTTTCATATTCTCACAGTACCACTGCTTTAGTTTCCTAACCCTCTCTTTCTTTTTCTCCTTTTTTTTTCTTTCGCATCCATTGTACTGTAGTTCACTTAGTTCTTCCTTTTGTCTTTCTGTGTACTTACTCTCTCACTCCTGTTTTATCCATCGTTCTATACTAACTTCATTCCTTTCATCCCTTCACTCTGTTACTTTACTTCACTCACTCTCAATCATCTTCTATTCCTCTTTTTTATTTATAGTTTCTCAATCAGACTTCTCTCCTTTTCACTCATTTTTCTTTTATTTTCTTATCTTTACTGATTTTGATTTGATATCTTACATTCTTTTAGTATCTTATTTACCTTTAGGAATTTGTTCTCTTTCTATTTCTTTTTCCTTTTTTTTTCTCTTTCTACATTACTTTCTTTCTGTTTTTGTATCCTTCACTATTGCATCATTTCTTAGTAAACTTTTGTAGATTTTTAAACCTCATGAACTGTTGTTTCTATTTTATTATATATTTTTAAGAAATTATAACGTGTTTTTTCTTTTATCTTTCATAGATACAAGTTTGCATTGATTATATGGTAAGTGTGTTTACAAAATCTTTTTTGTTATCACCTTTTGTTTTATTTTCACTATTTTTCTGTCACCCTACCGCACCCCTATTTCCTTACTTTGCTTCCCTCACTTATTCTTTTGTTCCATGTTTACTTCCGACCACATTCAATTTCTTTCAGTACTTCTGCCTATGCACACTCCTTCACTTACCTTTTTTACTGGTTCACTTAGTCCCTTTGTGACAGTCCTTCTTTTACTCTCTCTCTTGTTTGTCTCTATTACTCCCCATGTGTTACCCTTATTCACTTACATGTACCCTCTTTCACCCCTTTTTACTTATATTCACTGATATTTACTTTCCCTCAATCACTGCTATTCTTTTCCTCTGATTCCGTCACTACCTGACATTCCCATACTTAACTGTCCTTCTTTTTACTTTCAACATCCATTTACAATCTCCCTTAACCTCTGCTTTAGTCTTCTTCCTATTTCTTCTTTCTTTTGCTCCCTTATTCATTTTTCTTTTCTCAGTTACTTCCTTTTACACTTTTTATCTGTCTTACTATCTATTACACAGTCCCTCCTTCATTTTTTTTTCTTTTTTTTTGTTAGTGCGCTGACGGTACGCGCACCGGTGCGCGCACCGAAAGCGAAATATAAAAAAAAATATTTTAAATTAAAAATATTATCTCAATATACATTATAGTGTTCATTTTTACAAAAACATACTTTAGCAATTCACTAAAAAACACATAGGTATGAGTCTGTATAAAAAGTTAGGAATTAGCATTAAAAAAACCTATGAAATTCACTGAAAAAACCAAAGGTTTCACACCAGTTATAGTTAGGAATTAGCATTTAAAAAACCTATTAAATTCACTGAAAAAACCATAGGTTTCACACCAGTTATAGTTAGCTGGAAATTTTACTGATATAAAACCATTGAAATTCCCACGTTATAGTTAGTCGGACTCACTATAACTTGCGCGTGCAATGCACTGCTGATGACATCACATATTACATCACTCATGACATGGTCAGTGACATCACTCATGACACCATCCTTGTGACATAGTGACAGACCTCCTTTCACTATAATGTAACCCTTGAGACACATATTCAAAAATAGAAACTGAAATTTTTAATAAAATGGAGATACCTATATCAGTTACAACAAGCAATTCAGTAATTCCACTATCTATATACACATCCACTCATTCACCAACAGTTCTATATAGTCACTCATACATATACTCACTCATCATATGAAGTGATACACCTATACATCCTGTTACACACCGACATTCATCCAAAAGTTACTCACACACATATTCACACGTGCAAATAAACTATTGAACATCCATTTATTTGAATATAGAGTTATACACACACTTCCACCTTACTTCTATTTAAAATTACACATATTTATTCTCTTAAACAATCACTTATAGAAACACATACTTATTTAAACAGGAACTCTTACAATCTCTTACTCTCACATATACTCACTTATATACATCAATATTCATATATACTAGATTAAAACATATGTAGTTACTGATAAAGACACTAGTGAGACAGTCATTCACTCACTAACAAACACATATAGACACTCATCTACCCATACAGTCCTGTACATATGCTGTCTTCAAAACACATACAAACAAAGAGTCAGTCACTCATGCATCTATGTGCTAAGTAATACCCCCACCAAACCATATAGACACTCATACTGATACTAATAAAAATATCTAATAACCCATATACATACACATGAGTGGATGTGTATTAGATGGTGGTATTACTGAATTGGTTGTTGTAACTGGTATGGGTATATCCACTTTTTTGAAAATATTAGTTTCTATTTTTGAATATGTGTTTCAAGGGTTACATTATAGTGAAAGGAGGTCTGTCACTCTGTCGCAAGGATGATGTCATCAGTGATGTCATGAGTGATGTCACTGACCATGTCATGAGTGATGTAATATGTGATGTCATCAGCAGTGCATTGCACGCGCAAGTTATAGTGAGTCCGACTAACTATAACGTGGGAATTTCAATGGTTTTATATCAGTAAAATTTCCAGCTAACTATAACTGGTGTGAAACCTATGGTTTTTTCAGTGAATATATATATATATATATATATATATATATATATATATATTCACTGAAAAAGCCATAGGTTATAGACCATATATAGTTAGGGATTAGCATTTAAAAAACCTTATTTTATTTGCACAAAACCATTGAAATTCCATATATAGTTAGTTGCACTAACTATATATCGCGGACCCGCAATCCACTGCTAATGATGTCACATATTACATCATTCATGACATGGTCAGTGACATCACTGATGACATCACTGATGACATCTCAAATGACATCACTGATGACATCACTGATGACATCTCAAATGACATCACTGATGACATCACTGACATCTCATTTGACATTACTGATTACATCACTGATGATATCATTTATGTGATAATACATCTTCAGACTCTAATATAACCTTTGATACACTCAGTGTAAACAGGCACTCACAGACTGTCACACATCCATGGAGTTACTCACACACCTATTCAGTCATGCAAAGAATCAATCACATCTCCATTTCCTTAACTATACAGTTATACACACCTTACTTATTCAAACATATACTAACACATATTTACTCTCTTATACAATCCTTGATACAAGTTCACAATGATTCATACAGCCACTCTCACATTCACTGACTCTTATGTTCAGTTATTTATATATGTCAACTCTCACATGGAGTGTGTTTTACATATGTACTTACTTTGACATGTAGAACTGAGATATCCATTCACTCACCAATATACTCATGCACACAGTCAACTGTCCATACAGCTGTTTCTACATGCACTTTTGAACCCATACACCTAGGGAATCAACCGCTCACACATCTATGCACAGAGTTATACACCTCCCAGCCACCCACACACACACTCAGTCTCCCATACAAATACTTGGGCAACCATTCAATAACCCATATAGTTACTGATATAGCTACTGATTTAAACATGCAGCAGTTTACAGAAGAACATAAATATTGATTGCCAAATTAAGACACTTTAATCACTAACCCATGCACTCAGTGAGACACATTTAATCATTCTCTCATACAGTCAGTCATGCACCTACTAAATCCTTCATCCAGACACTTATACATCCACTCATTCTTCAATATGTAAGACATATTTTAACTTTACAGAAACATACAGTCACTGGGTGTTGTCATCAGTGATGTCATCAGTGATGTCATTTGAGATGTCATCAGTGATGTCATCAGTGATGTCACTGACCATGTCATGAATGATGTAATATGTGACATCATTAGCAGTGGATTGCGGGTCCGCGATATATAGTTAGTGCAACTAACTATATATGGAATTTCAATGGTTTTGTGCAAATAAAATAAGGTTTTTTAAATGCTAATCCCTAACTATATATGGTCTATAACCTATGGTTTTTTCAGTGAATTTTCAAGGTTTTGTAAATGCAAATTCCTAACTATATATGGTCTATAACCTATGGTTTTTTCTGTGAATTTCATTGGTTTTTTAAAAGCTAATATCTATAGCTGTAAAATATATTCTTTATTAAGTGACGTATCACGTAGCCCGTGAGACGCCTCATGATGCATCGCATAACCGTGACGTATCGTCTCTGCAGCGCAAACCAAACCCAAAACGTAAGCGCGCCAGAACACGCTTAAAGATATATATATATTTTTTTAACCTTAATTAGACAAAATCCACACGTGCACATATCACAAACGTTCAAAAAACACAATATGTCGGACTCCCGTTACGCTGCCGGTTAGCTGCCCGGTTAACGTACCAGGAAGCACCTTTACCGCGAAAAATCGCAAATTTTTTTTTTTCACCCCCCAGGGAACTTTAATAGCCCCCTCATCAATCCTAGGGGTTCAGGAGGGGTCTGCCTTACCCCTTTCATTCATTTACACCTTTTTTTTTTCCACCTCTTGTCTCTCGATCCCACAGAGAGACAAGATGGCGGCCGCTCCAGACTGTTTACAATGATAACAGCCAATCAGCTTCTCCTCAGACTCTCGTTACACTGCCGATTAGCTTCCCGGTAGCTGCCCGGTTAGCTGCCCAGTTCGCGTACCAAGACGCGTCTCTACGGCGAAAAAGTCGGATTTTTTTGTTAGTTTTTTTTTTGGCCCCACGTGGCTTTATAATATCCCCCTCATCAATCCTAGGGGGTCAGAAGGGGTCTACCTTGCCCTCTTTCCTTCATTTCCCCCTTTGTTTTGGCCTCCTCTTGTCTCTCGATCCTACCGAGAGACAAGATGGCGGCCGCTCCGGACTGTTTACAATATTGACAGCCAATCAGCTACTCCTCAGACTCCCGTTACACTGCTGGTTAGCTTCCCGGTTAGCTGCCCGGTTAGCTGCCCGGTTCGCGTACCAAGACGCGTCTCTACGGCGAAAAAATCGTTTTTTGTTTTTTTTTTTTGGGTTACACTGCCGGTTAGCTTCCCGGTTAGCTGCCCGGTTAGCTGCCCGGTTCGCGAACCAAGACGCGTCTCTACGGCGAAAAAATCGGAATTTTTTTTTTTTTTTGGGTTACACTGACGGTTAGCTTCCCGGTTAGCTGCCCGGTTAGCTGCCCGGTTCGCGAACCAAGACGCGCCTCTACGGCGAAAAAATCGGATTTTTTTTTTTTTTTTTTTGGGCCCGGCGTAGCTCTATAATATCCCCCTCATCAATCCTAGGGGGTCAGAAGGGGTCTACCTTGCCCCCTTTCCTTCATTTCCCCCTTTGTTTTGGCCTCCTCTTGTCTCTCGATCCTACCGAGAGACAAGATGGCGGCCGCTCCGGACTGTTTAGAATGTTGACAGACACCGGAGAGCCAATCAGCTTCGCTTCGCAAAGTTCCGATACGCGAAAAGTTCGCGAACCGGAGCGCTGCCCGGAGCGCTGTTACAGATATATATCTTGATTTAAACGTTAATTTCTCAAAATCCACTGAAGCACATATATTGAGACCTAGCAAAGGCACATCGGGCTAACAGTCCCTACAATTTTGCCAAGTTTCGTGGAAATCCATTCAGCCGTTCGGGCTAAAAGTGAGTCCAACCGCCCTATGGAAATTAACATGGGAAAAACGTGTTTTGGGACCCCCCTTTTTTCTCGGCCCCCCCTTGACGAACCCCCCCCAAATTTTCAGGAGCTGCTCAGAAACAAAATGTGCCATTTTCCTGAAAATTTCAGCCGATTCCGTCCACAAACGCCAAAGTTATTAGACATAGAATTTTCAAAAGTCCCATAGGAAAAAAATCCTAACTATATATACCTACTGGCTATCGCCAGTAGGTAATATATATATATATATATATATATATATATATATATATATATATATATTACCTACTGGCGGTCGCCAGTAGGTATATATAGTTAGGATTTTTTCCCTATGGGATTTCTGAAAATTCTATGCCTAATAACTTTTGCGTTTGTGGACGGAATTGGCTGAAATTTTCAGGAAAATGGCACATTTTGTTTCTGAGCAGCCCTTGAAAATTTGGGGGGGTTTTGTGGAGGGGGGGCCGAGAAAAAAGGGGGGTCCCAAAACGCCTTTTTCCCATGTTAATTTCCATAGGGCGGTTGGACTCACTTTTAGCTCGAACGGCTGAATGGATTTGCACGAAACTTGGCAAAATTGTAGGGACTGTTAGCCCGATGTGCCTTTGCTAGGTCTCAATATATGTGCTTCAGTGGATTTTGAGAAATTAACGTTTAAATCAAGATATATATCTGTAACAGCGCTCCGGGCAGCGATCCGGTTCGCGAACTTTTCGCGTATCGGAACTTTGCGATGCGAAGCTGATTGGCCCTCCGGTGTCTGTCAACATTCTAAACAGTCCGGAGCGGCCGCCATCTTGTCTCTCGGTAGGATCGAGAGACAAGAGGAGGCCAAAACAAAGGGGGAAATTACCATAAGGGGGCATAGTAGATCCTCGTTGACCCCCTAGGTTTTATGTGGAGGTTTTAAAAGGGCCTAGGAGGGTCCAAAAAAAAAAAATAAAAAAAAATTTTTTTGCGTGGTAAGCGCCAAGTTCGCGAACCAGAAAGCGTTCTGGGCAGCGAACTTTATGGATAAAAGAATGAAAGACTTTTCTAATACTGTATGTTAATTATTTGTTGGTTTTGTTGATTATTTTTTAATTTTTTTATTTTTTAAGCAATTATTTATTATTGTGATTGTGTTTCAAAATTTAATAACATTTCTAACATTTAACTAGTTTATGAATTACATATAAAAATGATTAAAGACTCAAACAATTTTTTAATATTACATACAATTTTATTTTTCGGATTGTTTTTCAAAATTTAATACAACGTCTAGCATTTCACTGTCTGATATGTGTTCTTGTTCAGTGAACATAAGTTCCAACATTTGACCGTCATCATAATAAAGTAAATGATCCACAGATTCTACACATTGAACTAATTCATGGTCCCGTGATTCATCCATGAAATCTGAGTCATCATTGTCCTCATTAACTTTTTCTGTGTTGTTCTCCAGAACAATTTCGAAGGAAACATTCTGCTCACCTTCCATTTTATTGCTGTAATTTGCATAAAAAATAAATATATCAGTAGAGATAGGGCACTGTTGGGTTTAAGTTCAGACAGGCACTTGTGAGTTTATAACAGAGAAGTAATCTATGGGCACTGTATGGTTTCAGGCGTGAAGTAGTACTATTAAAAAGTGCCTGTGAAGAAGCCTAAGTAAATTCATAATTATACCACGGAAACCTAAAACAGTCCATAATTATAATAAAGAAGCCTTTCTCAATGTCTAACTCTTACAGAGGGATAGTATATAACTATCTGAAAAAGTTTACCATATTTACTTATAGTGCACAATATACTTCAGTTTTAAAAATAACAACTTACCTTTAGAAACAAGTTGATGTTATTAGTGATATTCTAAATGATATATACAACAACAAGTAGTAGTCAAAATGGCTGTGTTTCCTTCTCTTCCTTTATATATATTCAGGTATATAACCAATCAAATGTCAGGTAATAAAAGTAGAAAATGAAAGTAACATTTTCATTGGTTGTCAATTCCAACACTTCAGATGTGTTTTGTGAAGTAATTTACCTCAGGGTACTTGGAGAGGTCTACAGGCTAAATGGCTAAATGAAATTTCAATGAAATTTGTGAGAATGGAAGGGATTGTTATGTAGTATGAGCTAATCTATATTTGGTGAGAGTGTCTCTAGTCGTTTTTCTGTAAATTACTTTCCCACCTTTTTTTTTGGACCGCTTTCCGGGAAGCGGCCCGGTTCGCGAACCTTAAGCGTCACGGGAGTCCACCATTTTGTGTTTCGGGCGCATTAAGATACAAGATGGAGGGCAAATAATGTTTAGAATGGGTAGAAGGGGTCATGGTAGACTTATCTTGACCCTCTAGGTTTTCTGAGGGTGGCTGAGGAGGCTTATATGTGCGGAAAAAAACATTTTTTTTAAAAATTCCGCGAGGTTAGCTTTCGGTTCGCGAACCGGGTAGCGCCCCGGGGAGCGAATTTTGTGGAAAAATAATGAAAAAAATTAGAAAAAAATAATAATTGTGAGTGATCAGATGAAGGGTAGCTCTGAGAAGAGCTTTTGGGTTTATGGTACATTTAGGTACTTATAAGTAGGTACCAATGCACAGTCTTAAATTCAGAATGAAAATTCTGTTGCCCTCATCTGAGAAGTGAACTCCATCTCCTCTGTAGATATCTTGCATGTAGTAACGCAAGTTATTGTTGTACAGAGAGCCCATTCCATGGTCTCTCATGAAAGCTGAAACAGATTTGTTTACATGCTTCCTCGCTTTCTCAATTTGTGGACAAAATTGGTTGGACCACTTCCATTTCTGTCTTTGGCATATATTGGAATATACCAAGGCAGTTTGAGGAAAAAGTGCCATTAATTGCTCAAAGGTGTCCTTTAAAAGCATTTCCAGACCTACCCCTGTCAAAGTGCCCAAATCATTACCTCCACAGTGCACAATTAACAGGTCAGGTTTTGGCAAATGCATAAAGGTTTTCACCAATGGTATCAATTGGTGACATTTTAATCCTCTTTGGCCCAACCACTTAATTTCCACATCTTGTAAATTGAGGTTAGGTAAATTTCTGTTCTCAGCATACCTTTGAGCCCAGTGGATGTAACTATGTCCAACAATCCAGACCTTAAACATGGTGGGAGAAGGTTGTTCTGCAGTCAGATGAAGTGTGGTAATGAAAGGGCAGTTGAAACAGTAGGAGTTTCTAAAGAAAAAAACTATGGATTTACAATGCTAATGATTCATTAGCAGTGATTGGTGCATTTCCATTTCTGAAAACAGAAAGTTAGGGTGCATGGATGTGTTCTTTGAAACATGTCATTTGAATGGTCAAGGAAGAAACATTTAATGAAAGATTGCACTGGATACGCAGGTGCACTGAGAGTTCAGAGTTCAATTGAAACATTGTTGTGTGAATTTGCAAACATGAGAGGTCTTCCAGGAGGTGGTTGCTATGGAAACAAGGCAGACAGGGCAGAGGGGGGAAGGGTTTTGATTTGAAAAAAGTGAGGGAAGAGGTATGATTGGCTAATATGAGAGATATGTGAAATGAATATCTGTATTTCTGTGCTTTCAATAGCTGCAGCCTTTGGAGTGCATCCTTTTTCTTCTGCTGAAGACAATTTGGTGTATTTCTGAGACTGTTTTCAAAACTCAAAAAATATTTGCTAAGGTGAGAAAAGAATTATTTAATTTAGATAGAGAATAGTATGATTTAAGGAGAAAATGATGAAAAAAGCTGTGTTTATAAAATGTGGTTTTGTCTCTAGTGATATACTAATAGAATTAGTTTCATAGAGAAATTGTAATTGCATATTTGGTGTAACATTCTGGCATGCAGTAACACAAGATATTGTGATACATGGAGCCCATTTCATGGTCTGTTATGTAAGCTGAAACAGATATGTTGCTTTTAAAAACGATTTAAGAAATCAATTACATTTCTGGATATGTACTGCTAGAGCTTCATAGGTTGTTTTGAGCCATATTTATAAGGTATTTGAGTGTCTAAGATGTTATGTTTTCCTTTTAAAATGTAAAGTGTTCCTCATGGGGCAAGTGTCTTGTAAATACGCTCCCACTTGTGCTTGGCAAATTTAGATTTTGATTATGGGAGTTACCTAGCCATGTTAATAGTGTCCCAAAAATGGTGCTAGGGAATTGCAGAAAACACTTTCATGTGTCTCAAGGACATTTTTAGTCATTTCTTCATGAATGCAGGTATACAATTGATTTATATGCTGTGTTTAAAAACGAATTTTGAAATGAATTAAATTTCAGGATATGTACTGTTAGAGCTTCATAGGTTGTTTGGGGTCATATTTAGAAGGCATTTTAGTGTCTTTGATGTTATTTTTCCCTTTTTAAATGGAAAGCGTTCCTCATGGGGCCCTGAGCAGTTCTTAGCCATGTTATTTAATAGGAAGTGGATAACATGGCTAAGAGCATTTGCTGGAAAATGCATGAATATCGCTGACTTTTCTGCGATGTTATGTTTACCTTTCAAAATGTAAAGTGTTCCTCATGGGGCAAGTGTCTTGTAAATACGCTCCCACTTGTGCTTGGCAAATTTAGATTTTCATTATGGGAGTTACCTAGCCATGTTAATAGTGTCCCAAAAATGGTGCTAGGGCATTCCAGAAAACACTTTCATGTGTCTCAAGGACATTTTTAGTCATTTCTTCATGAATGCAGGTATACAATTGATTTATATGTTGTGTTTAAAAACGAATTTTGAAATCAATTAAATTTCAGGATATGTACTGTTAGAGCTTCATAGGTTGTTTGGGGTCATATTTAGAAGGCATTTTAGTGTCTTTGATGTTATTTTTCCCTTTTTAAATGGAAAGCGTTCCTCATGGGGCCCTGAGCAGTTCTTAGCCATGTTATTTAATAGGAAGTGGATAACATGGCTAAGAGCATTTGCTGGAAAATGCATGAATATCGCTGATTTTTCTGCTATATTCATGCATTGCGGCCGTTTTTTTTCACATTGCTTCATAGGTTGTTTGGGTTCATATTTAGAAGGCATTTTAGTGTCTTTGATGTTATTTTTCCCTTTTTAAATGGAAAGCGTTCCTCATGGGGCCCTTAGCAGTTCTTAGCCATGTTATTTAATAGGAAGTGGATAACATGGCTAAGAGCATTTGCTGGAAAATGCATGAATATCGCTGATTTTTCTGCTATATTCATGCATTGCGGCCGTTTTTTTTCACATTGCTTCATAGGTTGTTTGGGTTCATATTTAGAAGGCATTTTAGTGTCTTTGATGTTATTTTTCCCTTTTTAAATGGAAAGCGTTCCTCATGGGGCCCTGAGTAGTTCTTAGCCATGTTATTTAATAGGAAGTGGATAACATGGCTAAGAGCATTTGCTGGAAAATGCATGAATATCGCTGATTTTTCTGCGATATTCATGCATTGCGGCCGTTTTTTTTCACATTTGCAAGCACTTCTTAGCCATGTTATCCAATGGGAGGTGGATAACATGGCTAAGAGCATTTGCTTCAAAGGTTGTTTGGGGTTATACACCATTTTTGGGAAATTATTAACATGCCTATCTAACTCCCATAATCAAAATCTAAATTTGCCAACCGCAGGTTGGGAGCGTATTTACAATAAATTTGCACCATGAAGAACGTAAAATAGCATACTAGATACTCAAATGCCTTATAAATATGACCCAAAACATCTTATGAAGCACTAGTAGTGCATATTTCCAGAAATGTATTGGTTTTCATTTAATGATTTACTTCATTGGTAGGCCTTCACATGTTTTTTTACCTTGGTTTTTTTCAGTGAAAATCTTATCTGCAACCATGTGTTGGCCTCACCTCAAATAAACAAAACAGGTGATGGACTGAATGTGGATCAATGACACACATTCACCCCAGTCTAAAGATCAGGGCCTAAACAAATCTTTAGATAGGCTACATCTTATCGTCATCCTGAATTAATGATTTAAAATATTAGGGAGTGATTTATGAGTGTTGTATGCCTGTTTTGTACCATTGAGTGTCATTTTTGTGATGCAGTGCTGGTGGAAAATATTTGCTATGTTAAATAATTAGTACGGCATTAAGTTTTAGATGACTGTTATTTATTTACTGTTTGGTAATAGTGGTTAATAACATTTTATATTATATTTTTCCACAGATTCAACTGCAGATTCTTTCATAGTTTGGAAAATGCCTTCCAAAAGTAGAATACGAAAGGCTAGAAAACGTCAAAGACAGCAGGATGATGTTTTATTGCAGCAGTCCTCTTCCCCAAATACTTGTCAAAACACCAAGAAAGGTCCGGGTAAGAGCACGAAATCATTCTTAAGAAATATTTGTAGTAAAAAAAGTTTTGCTCAAAAAAATGTTTCAGTTCACAAAAAGAAAAGTAATTTAAATGGAAAGGAGAGACCCATCACAAATGTTACTGGTAGAGGAAGAGATAACTCTGTGCATGATAGTAGAAGGAAACAACAGTTTAGGGACATTCGAAATCGAATGTTCTGTAATAGGATATTAGTTAATTTATTGAAAAATATTAAAAAGAAAGGCCAACAGAAAGCGGCATTTTATAGGAAGAAGAAAAATGTAGAGAAAATTATTGATCATGCTTTTGAAATTAAGCGAAAGTTGTTTATTTTGGTAATCAATAGAATTAGGAAACTAAGCAAGGTAATTTCTGATTTCAAAACAAAAAGTAGATGGAAGAGAGTAGTAAATCGTACTAACTTTTGTGAAGTTTTTTCCGGAGAATGGATGCATAGTTCAAGTTCTGAGGCATTTTTTAATGAGGAGACTTATTTTCAGGATAATGATTTGGTGCATGCAGTTGACATCAGTGGTCGAGCTTATGAAGTGAAGGATGGTTGTCCAGTTGAAAAAGAACAACTTGTGACAACAGAGACAGAAGAGGCGCTAAGTGATGAGGTTTTAGGAAGACGTCCTAAGGGTCCTGTGTACATTTGGAAGTGTAGTTCTATTTTCAGTGTGCGACAGGTTTCCATCAATTTGCTTTGTGATTTTATACGGACATTTAATAAGAAAAGTTTGAAGCAGAAAATGAAGTTGTTGCAAGATTTAGATCCTTGCAGAGTGAGACAAATGACAGGTTTGCGTGGTCATTCACTGGCTTGTCTTTCCAGGAGAGTATGCCAGAGTGTTTTTCATCATTTCAGGATGCTAGCAGTGCATCATAATAAAGTGAGAAAATTAGTGAGAATGTTGTATTATGCTAAGAGTCCAGCAATTATGCTTAAACAATTATGTGCTGCTCTTTTGCATGGTTCTGAAATAGATGTGAAGAATCTTTGTGAAGAAATTGAGTTTTGTTACTTTGGTAGTAAAGATGAGAATGTTCAAATTGACCCTGAAGTAGAGGGTAATGTGGAAGATAATGTACAGGTTTCCAGTACAGATAATTTTCAGAAGGAAATTGCCACGTTTCAGATGAAATCAAGTGAGAGGCCTAATTTCACTTGCGTATGTTGTCGACGCACTTATTATAAGAATCAGACTAAGGTAGTGGATTTATATGCAAAAAGTGAAAGGGAAAATAATAGTGAATGGAAGGATTTTGCCACATACTTGATGGTAGAAAATTATTTTGATTTGGGATCGGATCAACGTGTGTGTACTTATTGTTGTAATAAATTAAACCAAAACCAGATGCCTGCTAGGGCAGTTCATAATAATCTGGAATTGGTTGAGATTCCTTCTGAATTGAAGGATTTAAATACTTATGAATCTATTTTGATTCAAAGTATCCATCCCTTTCAGGCTATTGTAAGAATGGAGCCAAAGACAGGGAAGTTGCCTCCAGCAGATTTACAGAGAGGATTAAAGGGAAGAGTTGTTTATTTGCCTCTAGATTTGAAGAAAAACATTAACACAATTGGAATAGAAAAAGTGGAAGAGGAACCTCTGGTTATCTTGGTTAATGGGGTTCCGACAAAGAATAAGAAAATATGGCAAGATTTAGTGGATGTTAGGAAAGTCAAAAAGGCAACAGTGTATTTGAAGAAAAATAATAAGTACTATAAGAATGTATATGTTGCAGAAGAGGAAGTAAGTGATGAAGAGGATAGCGATTTGTGTGCTGGCCAAATTGAGAAAGTAGAGGCCTCTAAAAGTGAAGAAATATATGAACATTATAGTGTTCATCCTTTGCATTCCAAGGAAGTCATGGGGAATGCTATTGAGTTGTTTCAAATGAAACAAGCCAAAGGGAGTCCCATTAGTGTTTGGGAGGAAAGTTTGGAAGCTCGGTGTTTCCCACAGCTATTTCCCACAGGTCAAGGAGGAAGATATGATGAGCGACCTCATCAAATTCCTGCGTCTGAATACCGTACTTTACGATTGTATGCAGAAGATCCTAGGTTTCGGCAATGCATTCCCTATTTGTTTCATCTCCTGTTTGAAAGCGATCTGTCTGGACTGTCATATGCAGTGAACCACATCTTAAAAAGTGGTATACAGATGCGAAACATCTCGGCAAGTGACTTTATGCATAAAGTCAATGTCCAAGACAGTATTTTGGATTCTCACTTAATTAATCTCATGGCGTGTCAGCGTGGTACTAATGAGTACTGGTACCGTCGTCATGGTGATTTAAAATGTATGCTGAGGAACTTAGGAACTCCAACATGGTTCCTCACTCTGAGCTGTGCCGAGTATGGCTGGGAAGACTTACTTGAATTTCTACGAGAGGCAAATGGAAATATTGAAAACATTGAATTCAAGACACCTGGAGAACTGTGTTCTTTGGATCCAGTGAATGTATGCAGGTACTTCAATCATAGATTTGAAGCTATGATGTCTTTCATCACAAATAAAAAGAATCCACCTCTTGGAGAGGTGTTGGATTTCTTCTGGAGAAAGGAGTACCAAGCAAGAGGTGCCCCTCATATACATATGTTGCTGTGGATCAAGGATGCACCTAAATTTGGAACAGATCCGGATGACTTAGTGATGAATTTCATCGAACAGTATTCTACGTGTGCTGTTCCAAACGCAACGGAGAAGAAAAGTCTAAGAGAACAAGTTCTACGTTTCCAAAGCCATCGTTGTGGAAAGTACTGTCGTCGTAAATTCAGAAACAAGGACAAGTTCTACACCAAATGTCGTTTCAACTTTCCACGACCGGTGATTTCTAAAGGAAGAGTGAACAGTTTGATGTCTTCGCTGCGACATAATGTGACGAGGAAATCACCCAAGAATACATACAATTTGAAAAGGAATGAAGAGTCCAAGTACATCAATGACTACAACCCAGTGATTTTGTCCATGTGGAATGCCAACATGGATATACAGTTTGTGGCTGACAACTGTATGGCTGTGGCTCGGTATGTGACATCTTACATCACCAAAAAAGAAAAGACCGAACTGAAGGATATGTGGGAGGACATTTCCCATGAAAAGAGCCTCAGCAAGAAGTTGTACAGTTTCAGTCTGAAGATGTTGTCGCATCGAGAAATCGGAGCTTACGAATGTTCTGATCGATTGTCTTCAGCAAGTCTCTATGCCAAATCCAGGAGTCTCGTTTGGGCGAGTCTTGGTCTTGCTGCAACGCGAAATCGAGTTCTAAAACCTGTCCGGGAAATTGAGTATTTGGCAGAAAAGGAACCAAACAGTACCGACATTTTGAAGACCAACATGTTGGATACATATTATCCAAATCGAAGCAGTCACCTTGACAATGTTTGTTTATATGAGGTTCTCCAAAATTATATATTCAAGAGGAACATCAAAGAAGATATTGAGAAAGGAGTGTATGCTGTAATTGGAAGTGAGGGATGCCTGGTCAAGCAAAGAAAATGCCAATTAGTAAACCATCGAAAATTGAGTGGTGAATCTCCAGAAAAAAAGGAGTTTTTCTATTTAGCACTTTTGCAACTTTTCAAGCCTTGGCGTGCAGAAGAGGAACTGCTTGGAGATTTCCTCTGTTACGAAGACTCTTTCAATGCAGCCAAGGAGTCCATAGAATGTCCTGCTTTTTCTAAATATCAAGAAATGCTAACTTTGGAAATTGAGCAGGAAGCAACGATTGCAGCCGAGATTGCCAGAGACAGTTCTCAGGACAGTCAGAGTTCTGTTTCATTGAGTCAAGATCCACTTGGAGGACCTATTATCGAAAATGAAGCTGCCACTGCTATGAATGAAGTAGAAAGAGCCATGGCACATGCTCAGGAGGATTCAGTTAACTTAGAAGACTTGGAAAAACAACTCAACGTTGAGCAGAGGAAAATATATGATGAAGTTACCAAGGAAATTGAGCACGGATTAAGTCATGAGAAGAACAAGTGCTCATGTACATCGTTGAAGCCTGTCCGACTGTACGTGAGTGGAGAAGCGGGAACTGGAAAAAGTTTCCTCATTAAAGCAATCTCTTGTTATTTGCAGGAAAGGACTGAGTCATCGCTGTCTTGTGTTGTCACCGCTCCTACTGGACTGGCAGCACATAACATTAAAGGTATTACTTTGCATCGTCTACTGATGCTGCCGGTGGAGCATGACAACAAATTACAATACAACAAGTTATCTGGAGATGCTTGCTGTGAAGTTTCAAGAGTCTTGAGGAAAATGAAACTACTTATCATTGACGAAGTAAGCATGGTTTCCAATGTCATGCTTGCCTTTGTGCATTTGAGAATGCAAGAAGTACTTAAAACTGAATATGATGTCTTATTTGGTGGGAAACACATCATTGTTTTTGGAGATCTTCTGCAGCTGACACCAGTAAAAGGTCAACCTGTGTTCAAAATACTCACGCATGAAGATACCAGGAAGTGCCTAGGGAGCATTGGCAACGTCAATATATGGTTAAACTTCAATTATGCAGAACTGCATCAAAATATGCGTCAGGCAAAGGATGAAGATTACAAGAATATTCTACAAGATATTAGAATTGGAAAAGTGACCGAGCATGGGAAAGAAGCTTTAAATGCACGATTACTGTCAAATTTATATCCCAAACAAGAGATTGTGCCTGAGAATATTTTTCAGAAAATTACTGAGAAGAAATCCGGGATATGTCTCATGCCAACTCTTGCAGAATGTGCCATCTTCAACAACAAAATGTTGAATTTAGAAAAGCAAGAGATTGTGAAACTTGAAGCTATCGACAAATTAGAGCATATGGGATCAACAATTATTTTGTCAGACAATTTGAAATCAAAATTGGATTCATTAGAGAAGACTATATCTAAGACAGCGGGTTTTGAAAAGACTTTGAATGTGTGTTTAAATTGCCGAATCATTTTGAGAAGGAATTTACATGTAGAAAGAGGTCTGGTAAATGGATCAATGGGTAATGTTGTTGATTTTGAGAAATACAAAAATAGAGATGGAATAGAATTTTTAAGAATTAAATTTGATGGCATTGAGGAAGTACAGCAAATTGGTCGTTGTTCTGCTAGGTTTTTGCTTGTTAAAGACTTATATGTTCGCCGTAAACAGTTTCCTGTTTGCTTGGCATATGCGGTGACAATCCATAAATCGCAAGGTTTAAGTGTAGACTGTGCATTGGTGAATATTGGCAGTTCTGTGTTCAAGGAGGGTATGGCATATGTGGCATTGTCACGAGTTAGAACTTTATCGGGATTGTACTTGATTGACTGTGATGTCACAAACATTTGTGCGGATCTAGATTGTGTTAAGGAATACAATAGGTTAAGAAGAGAGTATGCGCCACATTTGCCTCAATATCCTTTGTTTGAGAAACGTCTGGTAGGCCAGAAACGTAGAAATATCAGTAATAGTAGGGAGGTTGTTGCAAAAAGACTAAAAGTCAATGAACCGAAAGTTGTTAGCAGAAAGAAAGTGGATTCTGTTGAAGATGTTGTTGGTTTTCAATTTGAAAACAATTCTGGTGTCAACTGCTATGCAAATGTAGTTGTTAATGTTCTCTTTTCACTAGAGAGTTTAAAAGAACAGATTGTGTTCAATTCAGAACAAAGTTTATGCTGCTTGTTGAATTCTGTGTTAGAGAAATGTAGCACTGATCGAACAAAAGTAGAAAGTGTGTCTGAAGTTCGTTATCTGTTAGATGAATGTTCAGGTCAAACAGACTTCTCTGAAAATAATCAGCAAGATTGTCAGGAGTTTTTAATGTATATGCTTGATGTATTGCAAGATGAGGGTGTAGATGTAGATCACCTGTTTGGGCTTTCTTATCAATGGCAGCATGACTGCGAGAACTGTATGGTATCAAGTACTACTAGTGTAGACTCAGAAAGATTTATATATTTAACTTTGCCAGACAGTAAATCAGTGTCCTTTAATAAGCTAGTAAATGCAGCGGATCACAACATGGAGTGTAGCCAATGTAAATGTGATATGATGTCAACATTATTTATACGTAGATACAGCCAGTATGTCATTTTAATGATCCAACGTTGTAGGCCTGATGGATCAAAATTGTCAACTTTAATAAAAAAATTTGTGGCTTCTCAGTGTCAATATCAGGGAGGACTTTTGTTACTGTAGCAATTATCTATCACGATGGTCCATCAACAACATCAGGACATTATACAGCTTACTTAAAGTCTGGAAACGGCTGGTCATTCTGTAATGATTCCGTTGTAACTTTAAAAAAAAAATTGCCGTTTGACCTTAAAAATTCTTACCTGGTGTTTTTAAAACCAAAATTTTAAGTAGAGGGAATGTAAGTCTGCAATGCTGTCTAGATTAAAAATCCAACTATATAAACCTGATGCAAGTAAGTCTGCTTCATAGTAAGCAGTATCAGTGTCATAGGAAAAGGAGAACATGAGTGACAAAGAAGAGTAAGATATTAGTAGTCCAGGATTGTGAAAATAATCTCAAATATTTTATTTTTGAAAGTTGCGAAAATAGAAAATGTCGGGATTTGATTGGAAGAATTACAAGACTTGCGAATCGCGGCAACATGATTTGGCCTAGTGGAAACATGTGATATAATGAGAGAAGTTTTTTTTCTATGTAACATATTTTACGTATCGATGGAGGTTTTCTTTCAGAAAGTGGCGGGCTGAAAATATTTATAGCACAACAGAGTGGATGCTGTTTATAGGAGATCGTTCGACGTCATTGAAAGTAAGTTAATTTTAAGGAGTTTTGAAATCAGATTTCTTAGGTTGTATGGGTTTTTTAAACACAGTCATTTTGATTGTGTTTTTTTTTCCCCGCTGTTACATGATGAATACCTTCAAGTCACTGATTTAAGTGAAATTTGATACATTCTGAGAACAGCAAAAATAAACCATTTAACATGTATAATTAATGTTATGCTTTTTGTCCTTATGATATACATTTAGAAATGTGAGGTACATATGGGTAAGCTGAGTTCTGTAAATATCAATTTTAATGCTTACAGTGCTGTACTTCTGGGTAGTGTTTTTTTTTAAAAAAAGAAAAGAGGTCTCACCTCAAAGAAAGCTCTTGAAAGCACACATCTTATTTGCATCCTAAAACAATCATTTAAAATGTTAGACACAATTTTATGATGGCTTTACATCTTTTTTGCGCTGCTATTGCATCACTATTGTGAGACATTAGCAGTGCAAAAAAAACACCATGTTCCAAAATAGGCCTCAGTTCATCAACATCAAGATACAGTTTCTTTAAAATATATATCTTTAGGATTGTGTAGGGCACGTAGAGAAGCAGAGACTTCTGTAAATGTCAAAGTTGTTGAAAAACTGTTTGTTTTTGAACCTTTTCCCTTGTCTTTTCTAATTTTTAAATACATGTTTTAATATTTTTGGAAATGTTTGTTCTCTGTTTTACAGATTGAAAGTATGAAAAAATATTTTAAAAAGGTAACAAGAATTATAAGGTAAATGTTTTCTACTCTTTTTACCCGCAATGCACTGCTGATGATGTCACTGACACTATCTCTCATTTACTCTCTATAGCTGTCTTTCTTTTTACATTATTCTCTGTTTACTTCCCTTATACTAACTCTTCTTTTTTTTAAAAAAATATTTTTTTTGGTTCGCTTCCAGTTCGCGAACCGGTCAGCGAACTTGAAGCGAACCAAAAGAAATAGAGCTTGCCAGAGTGATAAACATTCTAGCAATTTTGTTTGAAAGGGGAGGTAGTTCTGAAAAGAACTGTTTTTTTTTGTTTTTGTTGTTTTATTTATTTATTTTTTTTTTCTGAACATTTTTTGATTTTTTTGTATTTTTAGAACTGTTTTATGTTTTTTTTGTGTTTTTTATGGAGGGGAAACAACAAAAAACAGGCATTGAAAACGGCTCAACAGGAGCAAAAAAAAAATTACTTCTTGGGTGCATTAGGGCATTTAT
This sequence comes from Lissotriton vulgaris, assembly GCF_964263255.1. Taxonomy (NCBI): domain Eukaryota; kingdom Metazoa; phylum Chordata; class Amphibia; order Caudata; family Salamandridae; genus Lissotriton; species Lissotriton vulgaris. The sequence goes on along the minus strand of NW_028250653.1, from coordinate 20,221 downwards.
GGTTATTGAACGCCATATTAATCAGGTTGACGCTCATGTTGCCATACGACAGCATAGCACCACAGTATATACAAGTAAACTTGATATGTTGGAAATTTGGTTGGATGTTTGGCACAGTTTCCTGTGCCTCTCTTCCTGTCAAAGACATTGTAGAGGTAGATCTGGCCACAGGAGTTGTCGGGGGATTGTCTTCTAGGTCCCTTAACTCAGCCCGGCTGTAGTTTAAGGGATGCCACCTGCTCATATGTCGATGCATCGTATAGTTGCCCATACTGTATTTCTTCTCTGTGCCTCTAGACAATCTGTAATCACAGATGAGGCAGGTGGCATATTTAGCATTCACCTTCTTTGATCCAGGAGGGATGGAGAAAAACTGCCAGATGAAACTTGTTTTTCTCTTTGAAACACGGGGCAACTCTTGGATAAATTGTGGTTGCTCTCTATCTTCTTCTTCTTCTTCCTCCTCTTCCTCCTCTCTGTTAGAGATAAATTGACTAGGTGGTCCTCTCTTCTTATGAGGAGGTTGAGGTGGTGGTGGGGGTCCACCAGCTGCAGCAAGTACAGAAGCCATTGCTCAATTGTAGGTAAATGGTCTTTCTCTCACCAAGATGAAAGTCAGAGTGAGGAAATAAGGAGGGGTTTACATGATTTGGGAAAAGCAAAAGTTCTGAACCAATGAAAAGTGTTATTTTTAGGTCACATGACCTAGTCATACATCATTTGGAAACCAAAAGTGAAATGAACCAATGAAAAGTTTGATAAACAAGTCACATGACCTGTTCCGCTTACGTTACGCGGCGCGCGCCGCGTCCCGGATCGCTTCCGGTTCGCGGTCCGGAGCACTTCCGGGAGCGCTAACGCGCCGCGTCATTAGACGCATTACGCGACAACGTGATACGTCGCGCTTCCGCGACGCGTCACAGTTCCGCTAACGTAACGTTGACCGGTTCGCGGACTAGATCGCGGCATCAAGATGAGCTAACGGAAAGCTTCCCGGTTCGCGAACTGGAAGCGAAGAAAAAAAATATTTAAAAAAAAATTATCAATAAACATCTAAATATATTTTGGGATTTAAAGAAGAATACATTTTACAGCTACAGATGTTAGCTTTTAAAAAACCAATGAAATTCACAGAAAAAACCATAGGTTATAGACCATATATAGTTAGGAATTTGCATTTACAAAACCTTGAAAATTCAATGAAAAAACCATAGGTTATAGACCATATATAGTTAGGGATTTGCATTTACAAAACCTTATTTTACTCGCATAAAACCATTGAAATTCCATATATAGTTAGTTGCGCTAACTATATATCGCGCACCCGCAATCCACTGCTGATGATGTCACATATTACATCATTCATGACATGGTCAGTGACATCACTGATGACATCACTGATGACAACATCCAGTGACTGTATGTTTCTGTAAAGTGTAAATATGTCTTACATATTGAAGAATGAGTGGATGTATAAGTGTCTGGATGAAGGATTTAGTAGGTGCATGACTGACTGTATGAGTGAGTGATTAAATATGTCTCACTGAGTGCATGGGTTAGTGACTAAACTGTCTTAATTTGTGCATTATTATGTCTGTTGTTCTGTAAACTGCTGCATGTGTTGATAAGTAGCTATATGAGTAACTATATGGGTTATTGATTGGTAGCCCAGGTATTTGTATGGGAGACTGAGTGTGTGTGTGGGTGGCTGGGAGGTGTATGACTCTGTCCATAGATGTGTGAGCAGTTGATTCACTAGATGTATGGTTTCAAAAGTGCATGTGGAAACAGCTGTATGGGCGGTTGACTGTGTGCATGAGTGTATTGGTGAGTGAATGGATATCTCAGTGCTACATGTCAAAGTAAGTACATATGTAAAACACAGTACATGTGAGAGTTGACATATATAAATAACTGTGCATAAGAGCCAGTGAATGTGTGAGTGGCTGTATGGATCATTGTGAACTTGTATCAGGGATTGTATAAGAGAGTAAATATGTGTTAGTATATGTTTGAATAAGTAAAGTTTGTATAACTGTATAGTTGAGGAAATGGAGGTGTGATTGATTCTTTGCATGACTGACTAGGTGTGTGAGTAACTGCATGGATGAGTGACAGTCTGTGAGTGTCTGTTTACACTGATTGTATCTAAGGTTATATTAGAGTCTGAAGAGGTTCATCGTATTATCACATGTATGATATCATCAGTGATGTGATCAGTAATGTCAAATGAGATGTCATCAGTGATGTCGTCAGTGATGTCATTTGAGATGTCATCAGTGATGTCATTTGAGATGTCATCAGTGATGTCATCAGTGATGTCACTGACCATGTCATGAATGATGTAATATGTGACATCATCAGCAGTGGATTGCGGGTGCGCGATATATAGTTAGCGCAACTAACTATATATGGAATTTCAATGGTTTTATGCGAGTAAAATAAGGTTTTGTAAATGCAAATCCCTAACTATATATGGTCTATAACCTATGGTTTTTTCAGTGAATTTTCAAGGTTTTGTAAATGCAAATTCCTAACTATATATGGTCTATAACCTATGGTTTTTTCTGTGATATATATATATATATATATATATATATATATTCAATGAAAAAACCATAGGTTATAGACCATATATAGTTAGGAATTCGCATTTACAAAACCTTATTTTACTCGCATAAAACCATTGAAATTCCATATATAGTTAGTTGCGCTAACTATATATCGCGCACCCGCAATCCACTGCTGATGATGTCACATATTACATCATTCATGACATGGTCAGTGACATCACTGATGACATCACTGATGACATCTCAAATGACATCACTGATGACATCACTGATGACATCTCAAATGACATCACTGATGACATCACTGATGACATTTCATTTGACATTAATGATCACATCACTGATGATATCATTTATGTGATAAAACAATGAACCTCTTCAGACTCTAATATAACCTTAGATACAATCAGTGTAAACAGACACTTACAGACTGTCACTCATCCATGGAGTTACTCACACACCTAGTCAGTCATGCCAAGAATCAATCACACCTCCATTTCCTCAACTATACAGTTATACAAACTTTACTTATTCAAACATATACTAACACATATTTACTCTCTTATACAATCCCTGATACAAGTTCACAATGATCCATACAGCCACTCACACATTCACTGGCTCTTATGCACAGTTATTTATATATGTCAACTCTCACATGTACTGTGTTTTACATATGTACTTACTTTGACATGTAGCACTGAGATATCCATTCACTCACCAATACACTCATGCACACAGTCAACCGCCCATACAGCTGTTTCCACATGCACTTTTGAAACCATACATCTAGTGAATCAACTGCTCACACATCTATGCACAGAGTCATACACATCCCAGCCACCCACACACACACTCAGTCTCCCATACAAATACTTGGGCAACCAATCAATAACCCATATAGTTACTCATATAGCTACTTATCAACACATGCAACAGTTTACAGAACAACAGACATAATGATGCACAAATTAAGACAGTTTAGTCACTAACCCATGCACTCAGTGAGACACATTTAATCACTCACTCATACAGTCAGTCATGCACCTACTAAATCCTTCATCCAGACACTTATACATCCACTCATTCTTCAATATGTAAGACATATTTTAACTTCACAGAAACATACAGTCACTGGATGTTGTCATCAGTGATGTCATTTGAGATGTCATCAGTGATGTCATCAGTGATGTCACTGACCATGTCATGAATGATGTAATATGTGACATCATCAGCAGTGGATTGCGGGTGCGCGATATATAGTTAGCGCAACTAACTATATATGGAATTTCAATGGTTTTATGCGAGTAAAATAAGGTTTTGTAAATGCGAATTCCTAACTATATATGGTCTATAACCTATGGTTTTTTCATTGAATTTCAATGGTTTTTTAAATGCAAATTTCTAACTATATATGGTCTATAACCTATGGTTTTTTCAGTGAATTTCATTGGTTTTTTAAAAGCTAACATCTGTAGCTGTAAAATGTATTATTCTTTAAATCCCAAAATATATTTAGATGTTTATTGATAATTTTTTTTTTAATATTTTTTTTCTTCGCTTCTAGTTCGCGAACCGGGAAGCTTTCCGTTAGCTCATCTTGATGCCGCGATCTAGTCCGCGAACCGGTCAACGTTACGTTAGCGGAACAGTGACGCGCCGCGGAAGCGCGACGTATCACGTTATCGCGTAATGCGTCTAATGACGCGCCGCGTTAGCGCTCCCGGAAGTGCTCCGGACCGCGAACCGGAAGCGATCTGGGACGCGGCGCGCGCCGCGTAACGTAAGCGGAACAGGTCATGTGACTTGTTTATCAAACTTCTCATTGGTTCATTTCACTTTTGGTTTCCAAATGATGTATGACTAGGTCATGTGACCTAAAAATAACACTTTTCATTGGCTCAGAACTTTTGTTTTCCCCAAATCAAGTAAACCCCTCCTTATTTCCTCACTCTGACTTTCATCTTGGTGAGAGAAAGACCATTTATCTGAAGATCCACAATGGCTTCCATTGTTGCTGCAGCTGGTGCACCCCCACCACCACCTCCACCTCCCCATAAGAAGAGAGGACCACCCAGTCAAATTATGACTAACAGAGAGGAGGAAGATGAGGAAGAAGAAGAAGAGGAGAGAGAGGGACAACAATTTGTTGATGAGTTGCCCCGGGTTTCTAAACGAAAAACCAGTTTCATCTGGCAGTTTTTCACCATCCCTCCTGGAACCAAGAAAGTGAATGCAAAATATGCCACCTGCCTCATCTGTGACCACAGATTGTCGAGAGGCACAGAAAAGAAGTACAGTATGGGGAACTATACAATGCACCGTCACATGAGCAGGTGGCATCCCTTGAACTACAGCCGGGCTGAGTTGAGGGATCTTGTAGACAATCCGACGGCAACTCCTGTGGCAAGATCTACATCCACATTGTCTTTGACGGGAAGAGAGGCACAAGAGACTGTGCCAAACATCCAACGTAACTTCCAGCACATGAAGGTGTCTTGTATTTACTGTGGTGCTATGTTGTCATATGGCAACATGAGTGTCAACCTCATGAACATTGCATATGAAAATCATAAGTGCCCTAATGCACCCAAAAAGTAATTTTCTTTTTTTTTGCTCCAGTTGAGCCGTTTTGAAAGCCTGTTTTTTGTTGTCTCCCCTCCTTAAAAAACACAAAAAAAACATAAAACAGTTCTAAAAATACAAAAAAATCAAAAAATGTTCAAAAAATTACAAAAAAAACATAAAACAACAAAAACAAAAAAAAACAGTTCTTTTCAGAACTACCTCCCCTTTCAAACAAAATTGCTAGAATGTTTATCACTCTGGCAAGCTCTATTTCTTTTGGTTCGCTTCAAGTTCGCTGACCGGTTCGCGAACTTTAAGCGAACTAAAAAAAATATTTTTTTAAAAAAAAAGAAGAGTTAGTATAAGGGAAGTAAACAGAGAATAATGTAAAAAGAAAGACAGCTAGAGAGAGTAAATGAGAGATACTGTCAATGACATCATCAGCAGTGCATTGCGGGTAAAAAGAGTGGAAAACATTTACCTTATAATTCTTGTTACCTTTTTTAAATATTTTTTCATACTTTCAATCTGTAAAACAAAGAACAAACATTTCAAAAAATATTAAAACATGTATTTAAAAATTAGAAAAGACAAGGGAAAAGGTTCAAAAACAAACAGTTTTTCAACAACTTTGACATTTACAGAAGTCTCTGCTTCTCTACGTTCCCTACACAATCCTAAAGATATATATTCGAAAGAAACTGTATCTTGATATTGCTGAACTGAGGCCTATTTTGAAACATGATGTTTTTCTTGCACTGCTAATGTCTCACAATAGTGATGCAATAGCAGCGCAAAAAAGATGTAAAGTCATAATAAAATTGTGTCTAACATTGTAAATGATTGTTTTAGGATGCAAATAAGATGTGTGCTTTCAAGAGCTTTCTTTGAGGTGAGGCCTCTTTTTTTTATAAAAAAAAAACACTACCCAGAAGTACAGCACTCTAAGCATTAAAATTGATATTTACAGAACTCACCTTACCCATATGTACCACACATTTCTAAATGTATATCATAAGGACAAAAAGCATAACATTAATTATACATGTTAAATGGTTTATTTTTGCTGTTCTCAGAATGTATCAAATTTCACTTAAATCAGTGACTTGAAGGTATTCATCATGTAACAGCGGGGAAAAAAAAACACAATCAAAATGACTGTGTTTAAAAAACCCATACAACCTAAGAAATCTGATTTCAAAACTTCTTAAAATTAACTTACTTTCAATGACGTCGAAGGATCTCCTATAAACAGCATCCACTCTGTTGTGCTTTAAATATTTTCAGCCCGCCACTTTCTGAAAGAAAACCTCCATCGATACGTGAAATATGTTACATAGAAAAAAAACTTCTCTCATTATATCACATGTTTCCACTAGGCCAAATCATGTTGCCGCGATTCGCAAATCTTGTAATTCTTCCAATCAAATCCCGACATTTTCTATTTTCGCAACTTTCAAAAATAAAATATTTGAGATTATTTTCACAATCCTGGACTACTAATATCTTACTCTTCTTTGTCAGTCATGTTCTCCTTTTCCTATGACACTGATACTGCTTACTATGAAGCAGACTTACTTGCATTAGGTTTATATAGTTGAATTTTTAATCGAGACAGCATTGCAGACTTACATTCCCTCTACTTAAAATTTTGGTTTTAAAAACACCAGGTAAGAATTTTTAAGGTCAAACGGCAATTTTTTTTTGAACGTTACAACAGAATCATTACAGAATGACCAGCCGTTTCCAGACTTTAAGTAAGCTGTATAATGTCCTGATGTTGTTGATGGACCATCGTGATAGATAATTGCTACAGTAACAAAAGTCCTCCCTGATATTGACAGCTGAGAAGCCACAAAATTTTTTATTAAAGTTGACAATTTTGTTCCATCAGGCCTACATCGTTGCATCATTAAAATGACATACTGGCCATATCTACGTATAAATAATGTTGACATCATATCACATTTACATTGGCTACACTCCATGTTGTGATCCGCTGCATTTACTAGCTTATTAAAGGAGACTGATTTACTGTCTGGCAAAGTTAAATATATAAATCTTTCTGAGTCTACACTAGTAGTACTTGATACCATACAGTTCTCGCAGTCATGCTGCCATTGATAAGAAAGCCCAAACAGGTGATCTACATCTACACCCTCAACTTGCAATATATCAAGCATATACATTAAAAACTCCTGACAATCTTGCTGATTATTTTCAGAGAAGTCTGTTTGACCTGAACATTCATCTAACAGATAACGAACTTCAGACACACTTTCTACTTTTGTTCGATCACTGCTACATTTCTCGAAAACAGAATTCAACAAACAGCATAAAATTTGTTCAGAATTCAACAGAATCTGTTCTTTTAAACTCTCTAGTGAAAAGAGAACATTAACCACTACATTTGCATAGCAGTTGACACCAGAACTGTTTTCAAATTGAAAACCGACAACATCTTCAACAGAATCCACTTTCTTTCTGCTAACAATTTTCGGTTCATTGACTTTTAGTCTTTTTGCAACAACCTCCCTACTATTACTGCTATTTCTACGTTTGCGGCCTACCACACGTTTCTCAAACAAAGGATATTGAGGCAAATGTGGCGCATACTCTCTTCTTAACCTATTGTATTCCTTAACACAATCTAGATCCGCACAAATGTTTGTGACATCACAGTCAATCAAGTACAATCCCGATAAAGTTCTAACTCGTGACAATGCCACATATGCCATACCCTCCTTGAACACAGAACTGCCAATATTCACCAATGCACAGTCTACACTTAAACCTTGCGATTTATGGATTGTCACCGCATATGCCAAGCAAACAGGAAACTGTTTACGGCGAACATATAAATCTTTAACAAGCAAAAACCTAGCAGAACAACGACCAATTTGCTGTACTTCCTCAATGCCATCAAATTTAATTTTTAAAAATTCTATTCCATCTCTATTTCTGTATTTCTCAAAATCAACAACATTACCCATTGATCCATTTACCAGACCTCTTTCTACATGTAAATTCCTTCTCAAAATAATTCGGCAATTTAAACACACATTCAAAGTCTTTTCAAAACCCGCTGTTTTAGATATAGTCTTCTCTAATGAATCCAATTTTGATTTCAAATTGTCTGACAAAATAATTGTTGATCCCATATGCTCTAATTTGTCGATAGCTTCAAGTTTCACAATCTCTTGCTTTTCTAAATTCAACATTTTGTTGTTGAAGATGGCACATTCTGCAAGAGTTGGCATGAGACATATCCCGGATTTCTTCTCAGTAATTTTATGAAAAATATTCTCAGGCACAATATCTTGTTTGGGATACAAATTTGACAGTAACCGTGCATTTAAAGCTTCTTTCCCATGCTCGGTCACTTTTCCAATTCTAATATCTTGTAGAATATTCTTGTAATCTTCATCCTTTGCCTGACGCATATTTTGATGCAGTTCTGCATAATTGAAGTTTAACCATATATTGACGTTGCCAATGCTCCCTAGGCACTTCCTGGTATCTTCATGCGTGAGTATTTTGAACACAGGTTGACCTTTTACTGGTGTCAGCTGTAGAAGATCTCCGAAAACAATAATGTGTTTCCCACCAAATAAGACATCATATTCAGTTTTAAGTACTTCTTGCATTCTCAAATGCACAAAGGCAAGCATGACATTGGAAACCATGCTTACTTCGTCAATGATAAGTAGTTTCATTTTCCTCAAAACTCTTGAAACTTCACAGCAAGCATCTCCAGATAACTTGTTGTATTGTAATTTGTTGTCATGCTCCACCGGCAGCATCAATAGACGATGCAAAGTAATACCTTTAATATTATGTGCTGCCAGTCCAGTAGGAGCGGTGACAACACAAGACAGCGATGACTCAGTCCTTTCCTGCAAATAACAAGAGATTGCTTTAATGAGGAAACTTTTTCCAGTTCCCGCTTCTCCACTCACGTACAGTCGGACAGGCTTCAACGACGTACACGAGCACTCTTTCTTCTCATGACTTAATCCGTGCTCAATTTCCTTGGTAACTTCATCATATATTTTCCTCTGCTCAACGTTGAGTTGTTTTTCCAAGTCTTGTAAGTTAACTGAATCCTCCTGAGCATGTGCCATGGCTCTTTCTACTTCATTCATAGCAGTGGCAGCTTCATTTTCGATAATAGGTCCTCCAAGTGGATCTTGACTCAATGAAACAGAACTCTGACTGTCCTGAGAACTGTCTCTGGCAATCTCGGCTGCAATCGTTGCTTCCTGCTCAATTTCCAAAGTTAGCATTTCTTGATATTTAGAAAAAGCAGGACATTCTATGGACTCCTTGGCTGCATTGAAAGAGTCTTCGTAACAGAGGAAATCTCCAAGCAGTTCCTCTTCTGCACGCCAAGGCTTGAAAAGTTGCAAAAGTGCTAAATAGAAAAACTCCTTTTTTTCTGGAGATTCGCCACTTAATTTTCGATGGTTTACTAATTGGCATTTTCTTTGCTTGACCAGGCATCCCTCACTTCCAATTACAGCATACACTCCTTTCTCAATATCTTCTTTGATGTTCCTCTTGAATATATAATTTTGGAGAACCTCATATAGACAAATATTCTCAAGGTGACTGCTTCGATTTGGATAATATGTATCCAACATGTTGGTCTTCAAAATGTCGGTACTGTTTGGTTCCTTTTCTGCCAAATACTCAATTTCCCGAACAGGTTTTAGAACTCGATTTCGCGTTGCAGCAAGACCAAGACTCGCCCAAACGAGACTCCTGGATTTGGCATAGAGACTTGCTGAAGACAATCGATCAGAACATTCGTAAGCTCCGATTTCTCGATGCGACAACATCTTCAGACTGAAACTGTACAACTTCTTGCTGAGGCTCTTTTCATGGGAAATGTCCTCCCACATATCCTTCAGTTCGGTCTTTTCTTTTTTGGTGATGTAAGATGTCACATACCGAGCCACAGCCATACAGTTGTCAGCCACAAACTGTATATCCATGTTGGCATTCCACATGGACAAAATCACTGGGTTGTAGTCATTGATGTACTTGGACTCTTCGTTCCTTTTCAAATTGTATGTATTCTTGGGTGATTTCCTCGTCACATTATGTCGCAGCGAAGACATCAAACTGTTCACTCTTCCTTTAGAAATCACCGGTCGTGGAAAGTTGAAACGACATTTGGTGTAGAACTTGTCCTTGTTTCTGAATTTACGACGACAGTACTTTCCACAACGATGGCTTTGGAAACGTAGAACTTGTTCTCTTAGACTTTTCTTCTCCGTTGCGTTTGGAACAGCACACGTAGAATACTGTTCGATGAAATTCATCACTAAGTCATCCGGATCTGTTCCAAATTTAGGTGCATCCTTGATCCACAGCAACATATGTATATGAGGGGCACCTCTTGCTTGGTACTCCTTTCTCCAGAAGAAATCCAACACCTCTCCAAGAGGTGGATTCTTTTTATTTGTGATGAAAGACATCATAGCTTCAAATCTATGATTGAAGTACCTGCATACATTCACAGGATCCAAAGAACACAGTTCTCCAGGTGTCTTGAATTCAATGTTTTCAATATTTCCATTTGCCTCTCGTAGAAATTCAAGTAAGTCATCCCAGCCATACTCGGCACAGCTCAGAGTGAGGAACCATGTCGGAGTTCCTAAGTTCCTCAGCATACATTTTAAGTCACCATGACGACGGTACCAGTACTCATTAGTACCACGCTGACACGCCATGAGATTAATTAAGTGAGAATCCAAAATACTGTCTTGGACATTGACTTTATGCATAAAGTCACTTGCCGAGATGTTTCGCATCTGTATACCACTTTTTAAGATGTGGTTCACTGCATATGACAGTCCAGACAGATCGCTTTCAAACAGGAGATGAAACAAATAGGGAATGCATTGCCGAAACCTAGGATCTTCTGCATACAATCGTAAAGTCCGGTATTCAGACGCAGGAATTTCACGAGGTCGCTCATCATATCTTCCTCCTTGACCTGTGGGAAATAGCTGTGGGAAACACCGAGCTTCCAAACTTTCCTCCCAAACACTAATGGGACTCCCTTTGGCTTGTTTCATTTGAAACAACTCAATAGCATTCCCCATCACTTCCTTGGAATGCAAAGGATGAACACTATAATGTTCATATATTTCTTCACTTTTAGAGGCCTCTACTTTCTCAATTTGGCCAGCACACAAATCGCTATCCTCTTCATCACTTACTTCCTCTTCTGCAACATATACATTCTTATAGTACTTATTATTTTTCTTCAAATACACTGTTGCCTTTTTGACTTTCCTAACATCCACTAAATCTTGCCATATTTTCTTATTCTTTGTCGGAACCCCATTAACCAAGATAACCAGAGGTTCCTCTTCCACTTTTTCTATTCCAATTGTGTTAATGTTTTTGTTCAAATCTAGAGGCAAATAAACAACTCTTCCCTTTAATCCTCTCTGTAAATCTGCTGGAGGCAATTTCCCTGTCTTTGGCTCCATTCTTACAATAGCCTGAAAGGGATGGATACTTTGAATCAAAATAGATTCATAAGTATTTAAATCCTTCAATTCAGAAGGAATCTCAACCAATTCCAGATTATTATGAACTGCCCTAGCAGGCATCTGGTTTTGGTTTAATTTATTACAACAATAAGTACACACACGTTGATCCGATCCCAAATCAAAATAATTTTCTACCATCAAGTATGTGGCTAAATCCTTCCATTCACTATTATTTTCCCTTTCACTTTTTGCATATAAATCCACTACCTTAGTCTGATTCTTATAATAAGTGCGTCGACAACATACACAAGTGAAATTAGGCCTCTCACTTGATTTCATCTGAAACGTGGCAATTTCCTTCTGAAAATTATCTGTACTGGAAACCTGTACATTATCTTCCACATTACCCTCTACTTCAGGGTCAATTTGAACATTCTCATCTTTACTACCAAAGTAACAAAACTCAATTTCTTCACAAAGATTCTTCACATCTATTTCAGAACCATGCAAAAGAGCAGCACATAACTGTTTAAGCATAATTGCTGGACTCTTAGCATAATACAACATTCTCACTAATTTTCTCACTTTATTATGATGCACTGCTAGCATCCTGAAATGATGAAAAACACTCTGGCATACTCTCCTGGAAAGACAAGCCAGTGAATGACCACGCAAACCTGTCATTTGTCTCACTCTGCAAGGATCTAAATCTTGCAACAACTTCATTTTCTGCTTCAAACTTTTCTTATTAAATGTCCGTATAAAATCACATAGCAAATTGATGGAAACCTGTCGCACACTGCAAATAGAACTACACTTCCAAATGTACACAGGACCCTTAGGACGTCTTCCTAAAACCTCATCACTTAGCGCCTCTTCTGTCTCTGTTGTCACAAGTAGTTCTTTTTCAACTGGACAACCATCCTTCACTTCATAAGCTCGACCACTGATGTCAACTGCATGCACCAAATCATTATCCTGAAAATAAGTCTCCTCATTAAAAAATGCCTCAGAACTTGAACTATGCATCCATTCTCCAGAAAAAACTTCACAAAAGTTAGTACGATTTACTACTCTCTTCCATCTACTTTTTGTTTTGAAATCAGAAATTACCTTGCTTAGTTTCCTAATTCTATTGATTACCAAAATAAACAACTTTCGCTTGATTTCAAAAGCATGATCAATAATTTTCTCTACATTTTTCTTCTTCCTATAAAATGCCGCTTTCTGTTGGCCTTTCTTTTTAATATTTTTCAATAAATTAACTAATATCCTATTACGGAACATTCGTTGTCGAATGTCCCTAAACTGTTGTTTCCTTCTACTATCATGCACAGAGTTATCTCTTCCTCTACCAGTAACATTTGTGATGGGTCTCTCCTTTCCATTTAAATTACTTCTCTTTTTGTTAAGAGACACATTTTTTTGAGCAAAATTTTTTTTACTACAAATATTTCTTAAGAATGATTTCGTGCTCTTACCCGGACCTTTCTTGGTGTTTTGACAAGTATTTGGGGAAGAGGACTGCTGCAATAAAACATCATCCTGCTGTCTTTGACGTTTTCTAGCCTTTCGTATTCGACTTCTGGAAGGCATTTTCCAAACTATGAAAGAATCTGCAGTTGAATCTGTGAAAAAATATAATATAAAATGTTATTAACCACTATTACCAAACAGTAAATAAATAACAGTCATCTAAAACTTAATGCTGTACTAATTATTTAACATAGCAAATATTTTCCACCAGCACTGCATCACAAAAATGACACTCAATGGTACAAAACAGGCATACAACACTCATAAATCACTCCCTAATATTTTAAATCATTAATTCAGGATGACGATAAGATGTAGCCTATCTAAAGGTTTGTTTAGGCCCAGATCTTTGGACTGGGGTGAATGTGTGTCATTGATCCACATTCAGTCCATCACCTGTTTTGTTTATTTGAGGTGAGGCCAACACATGGTTGCAGATAAGATTTTCACTGAAAAAAAACCAAGGTAAAAAAACATGTGAAGGCCTACCAATGAAGTAAATCATTAAATGAAAACCAATACATTTCTGGAAATATGCACTACTAGTGCTTCATAAGATGTTTTGGATCATATTTATAAGTTATTTGAGTATCTAGTATGCTATTTTACATTCTTCATGGTGCAAATTTATTGTAAATACGCTCCCACCTGCGGTTGGCAAATTTAGATTTTGATTATGGGAGTTAGATAGGCATGTTAATAATTTCCCAAAAATGGTATATAACCCCAAACAACCTTTGAAGCAAATGCTCTTAGCCATGTTATCCACCTCCCATTGGATAACATGGCTAAGAAATGCTTGCAAATGTGATAAAAAAAGGCCTGCAATGCATGAATAACGCAGAAAAATCAGCGATATTCATGCATTTTCCAACAAATGCTCTTAGCCATGTTATCCACTTCCTATTAAATAACATGGCTAAGAACTGCTCAGGGCACCATGAGGAACGCTTTCCATTTAAAAAGGGAAAAATAACATCAAAGACACTAAAATGCCTTCTAAATATGAACCCAAACAACCTATGAAGCAATGTGAAAAAAAACTGCCGCAATGCATGAATATAGCAGAAAAATCAGCGATATTCATGCATTTTCCAGCAAATGCTCTTAGCCATGTTATCCACTTCCTATTAAATAACATGGCTAAGAACTGCTCAGGGCACCATGAGGAACGCTTTCCATTTAAAAAGGGAAAAATAACATCAAAGACACTAAAATACCTTCTAAATATGAACCCAAACAACCTATGAAGCAATGTGAAAAAAACGGCCACAATGCATGAATATAGCAGAAAAATCAGCGATATTCATGCATTTTCCAACAAATGCTCTTAGCCATGTTATCCACTTCCTATTAAATAACATGGCTAAGAACTGCTCAGGGCACCATGAGGAACGCTTTCCATTTAAAAAGGGAAAAATAACATCAAAGACACTAAAATGCCTTCTAAATATGAACCCAAACAACCTATGAAGCAATGTGAAAAAAAACTGCCGCAATGCATGAATATAGCAGAAAAATCAGCAATATTCATGCATTTTCCAGCAAATGCTCTTAGCCATGTTATCCACTTCCAATTAAATAACATGGCTAAGAACTGCTCAGGGCCCCATGAGGAACGCTTTCCATTTAAAAAGGGAAAAATAACATCAAAGACACTAAAATACCTTCTAAATATGAACCCAAACAACCTATGAAGCAATGTGAAAAAAACGGCCACAATGCATGAATATAGCAGAAAAATCAGCGATATTCATGCATTTTCCAGCAAATGCTCTTAGCCATGTGATCCACTTCCTATTAAATAACATGGCTAAGAACTGCTCAGGGCCCCATGAGGAACGCTTTCCATTTAAAAAGGGAAAAATAACATCAAAGACACTAAAATGCCTTCTAAATATGAACCCAAACAACCTATGAAGCAATGTGAAAAAAACGGCCACAATGCATGAATATAGCAGAAAAATCAGCGATATTCATGCATTTTCCAGCAAATGCTCTTAGCCATGTGATCCACTTCCTATTAAATAACATGGCTAAGAACTGCTCAGGGCCCCATGAGGAACGCTTTCCATTTAAAAAGGGAAAAATAACATCAAAGACACTAAAATGCCTTCTAAATATGACCCCAAACAACCTATGAAGCTCTAACAGTACATATCCTGAAATTTAATTCATTTCAAAATTCGTTTTTAAACACAGCATATAAATCAATTGTATACCTGCATTCATGAAGAAATGACTAAAAATGTCCTTGAGACACATGAAAGTGTTTTCTGGAATGCCCTAGCACCATTTTTGGGACACTATTAACATGGCTAGGTAACTCCCATAATCAAAATCTAAATTTGCCAAGCACAAGTGGGAGCGTATTTACAAGACACTTGTCCCATGAGGAACACTTTACATTTTAAAAGGCGAACACAACATCTTAGACACTCAAATACCTTATAAATATGGCCCAAAACAACCTATGAAGCTCTAGCAGTACATATCTAGAAATGTAATTGATTTCTTAAATCGTTTTTAAAAGCAACATATCTGTTTCAGCTTACATAACAGACCATGAAATGGCCTCCATGTATTACAATATCTTGTGTAACTGCATGCCAGAATGTTACACCAAATATGCAATTATAATTTCTCTTTGAAACTAATTCTATTAGTATATCACTAGAGACAAAACCACATTTTAAAAACACAGCTTTCTTCATCATTTTCTCCTTAAATCATACTATTCTCTATCTAAATTAAATAAATCTTTTCTCACCTTAGCAAATATTTTTTGAGTTTTGAAAACAGTCTCAGAAATACACCAAATTGTCTTCAGCAGAAGAAAAAGGATGCACTCCAAAGGCTGCAGCTATTGAAAGCACAGAAATACAGATATTCTTTTCACATATCTCTCATATTAGCCAATCATACCTCTTCCCTCACTTTTTTCAAATCAAAACCCTTCCCCCCTCTGCCCTGTCTGCCTTGTTTCCATAGCAACCACCTCCTGGAAGACCTCTCATGTTTGCAAATTCACACAACAATGTTTCAATTGAACTCTGAACTCTCAGTGCACCTGCGTATCCAGTGCAATCTTTCATTAAATGTTTCTTCCTTGACCATTCAAATTACATCTTTCAAAGAACACATCCATGCACCCTAACTTTCTGTTTTCAGAAATGGAAATGCACCAATCACTGCTAATGAATCATTAGCATTGTAAATCCACAGTTTTTTTTCTTTAGAAACTCCTACTGTTTCAACTGCCCTTTCATTACCACACTTCATCTGACTGCAGAACAACCTTCTTCCACCATGTTTAACGTCTGGATTGTTGGACATAGTTACATCCACTGGGCTCAAAGGTATGCTGAGAGCAGAAATTTACACAACCTCAATTTACAAGATGTGGAAATTAAGTGGTTGGGCCAAAGAGGATTAAAATGTCACCAATTGATACCATTGGTGAAAACCTTTATGCATTTGCCAAAACCTGACCTGTTAATAGTGCACTGTGGAGGTAATGATTTGGGCACTTTGACAGGGGTAGGTCTGGAAATGCTTTTAAAGGACACCTTGGAGCAATTAATGGCACTTTTTCCTCAAACTGCCTTGGTATATTCCAATATATGCCAAAGACAGAAATGGAGGTGGTCCAACCAATTTTGTCCACAAATTGAGAAAGCGAGGAAGCATGTAAACAAATCTGTTTCAGCTTACATGAGAGACCATGGAATGGGCTCTCTGTACAACAATAACTTGCGTTACTACATGCAAGATATCTACAGAGGAGATGGAGTTCACTTCTCAGATGAGGGCAACAGAATTTTCATTCTGAATTTAAGACTCTGCATTGGTACCTACTTATAAGTACCTAAATGTACCATAAACCCAAAAGCTCTTCTCAGAGCTACCCTACATCTGATCACTCACAATTATTATTTTTCTCTAACTTTTTTCACTAATTTTCCACAAAATTCGCTCCCCGGAGCGCTACCCGGTTCGCTAACCGAAAGCTAACCTCGCGGAATTTTTTTAAAAAAAAATTTTTTTCCGCACATATAAGCCTCCTCAGCCACGCTCAGAAAACCTAGGGGGTCAAGATAAGTCTACCATGACCCCTTCTACCCATTCTAAACATTATTTGCCCTCCATCTTGTATCTTAATGCGAACGAAACACAAAATGGTGGACTCCCGTGACGCTTAAGGTTCGCTAACCGGACAGCTTCCCGGAAAGCGGTCCTAAAAAAAGGCGGGAAAGTAATTTACAGAATAACGACTAGAAACACTCTCACCAAATATAGATTAGCTCATACTACATAACAATCCCTTCCATTCTCACAAATTTCATTGAAATTCCATTTAGCCATTTAGCCTGTAGACCTCTCCAAGTACCGTGAGGTAAATTACTTCACAAAACACATCTGAATTGTTGGAATTGACAACCAATGAAAATGTTACTTTCATTTTCTACTTTTATTACCTGACATTTGATTGGTTATATACCTGTATATATATAAAGGGAGAGAAGGAAACACAGCCATTTTGACTACTACTTCTTGTTGTACCTCCTATTTCAAAAGCTTCAAAAAACTTCAACTTCTTTGTGAAGGTAAGTTATAATTTAATATATTGTGCACTATGACTTAATATAGTAGACTTTTTCTGCTACATATACACTATCCCTCTGTAGTAGTAGTGTCTTGGTTAAATCACATACACTTTTTTTTAGTCCTATTTCCACTCTCATACTATACACTGCCAAAAGATAAATTCACTGATAAAAACTGCCTATCTAAAATTAATCCCAACAGTGCCCTATCTCTACTAATATATATTTTTTTAATCCAAATTTCAGGCAAAATGGAAGGCGAGCAGCAAGTTTCATTTTCGATTGAACTGAAGGAGAGCAGCCAAGACAAACTTGATGACTTTATGGATGACAGTAGAGACCACGAACTTCTACAATGTGTTGAAGCAGTAGACAACTTGCTTCAAAATGAAAAACAATTACACCCTATAATAAATTATGACATTTCTGACAATGAAATGTTAGAAAATTTAATAAAGTATGAAACACAATCATAATAAAAAAAATAAATAAATAAAGAAAACAAAAAAAAACAAGAAAAACAACAAACAATTAACATACAGTATTAGAAAAGTCTTTCATTCTTTTATCCATAAAGTTCGCTGCCCAGAAAGCTATCCGGTTCGCGAACTTGGCGCTTACCACGCAAAAAAAAATTTTTTTTTTTGGACCCTCCTAGGCCCTTTTAAAACCTCCACATAAAACCTAGGGGGTCAACGAGGATCTACTATGCCCCCTTATGGTAATTTCCCCCTTTGTTTTGGCCTCCTCTTGTCTCTCGATCCTACCGAGAGACAAGATGGCGGCCGCTCCGGACTGTTTAGAATGTTGACAGACACCGGAGGGCCAATCAGCTTCTCATCGCAAAGTTCCGATACGCGAAAGGTTCGCTAACCGGATCGCTGCCCGGAGCGCTGTTACAGATATATATCTTGATTTAAACGTTAATTTCTCAAAATCCACTGAAGCACATATATTGAGACCTAGCAAAGGCACATCGGGCTAACAGTCCCTACAATTTTGCCAAGTTTCGTGAAAATCCATTCAGCCGTTCGGGCTAAAAGTGAGTCCAACCGCCCTATGGAAATTAACATGGGAAAAAGGCGTTTTGGGACCCCCCTTTTTTCTCGGCCCCCCCTCCACAAACCCCCCCCAAATTTTCAAGGGCTGCTCAGAAACAAAATGTGCCATTTTCCTGAAAATTTCAGCCAATTCCGTCCACAAACGCAAAAGTTATTAGGCATAGAATTTTCAGAAATCCCATAGGGAAAAAATCCTAACTATATATACCTACTGGCGACCGCCAGTAGGTAATATATATATATATATATATATATATATATATATATATATATATATATATATATATTACCTACTGGCGGTCGCCAGTAGGTATATATAGTTAGGATTTTTTTCCTATGGGACTTTTGAAAATTCTATGTCTAATAACTTTGGCGTTTGTGGACGGAATCGGCTGAAATTTTCAGGAAAATGGCACATTTTGTTTTCTGAGCAGCCCTTGAAAATTTGGGGGGGTTTCATCAAGGGGGGGCCGAAAAAAAAGCGGGGTCCCAAAACGCGTTTTTCCCATGTTCATTTCCATAGGGCGTTTGGCCTCACTTTTAGCTCGAACGGCTGAATGGATTTGCACGAAACTTGGCAAAATTGTAGGGACTGTTAGCCCGATGTGCCTTTGCTGGGTCTCAATATATGTGCTCCAGTGGATTTTGAGAAATTAACGTTTTAAAAAATTTATATATCTGTGACAGCGTCCTGGATAGCGCACCAGTTCGCGTACTTTTCGCGTAACTGAGCTTTGCGAAGCGAAGCTGATTGGCTCTCCGGTGTCTGTCAACATTCTAAACAGTCCGTAGCGGCCGCCATTTTGTCTCTCGGTAGGATCGAGAGACAAGAGGAGGCCAAAACGAAGGGGGAAATAAAGGAAAGGGGGCAAGGTAGACCCCTTCTGACCCCCTAGGATCGATGAGGGGGATATTAAAGTGCCCCGCGGGTCCCCAAAATAAAAAATAAAAAATTGTTTTTTTCGTGGGGTGCGCCCAGTACGCGTACCGGAAAGCGGTCTGGGGAGCGTACTATAAGGAAACAAGAATGATCGACTTTTAACTTATTGTGTGTTTATTGATTGTTCGTTTTGTTTTTTTTTTGTTTTTTTTATTTACGTAGCTACATGTAGGTACCAATGCAGAGTCTATAATTTAAATTAACGCCGTCTCCTTTGTAAATATCTTGCCTGTTGTTATAGAAGTTATTGTGGTATATGGAATTCATACCATAGTCTGTCTGGAAAGCCGAAACAACATGGTGGCAGGAGATGATAAGGAGATGTTAAATACACATTGGGGATTATATAGTGGGAGAAAGGAAGTAACTATGAACAAAGCTAGTATGTAACACCAAAAAGTTGCACAGTATATTTTAAGTCTGACTT
>NW_028250652.1:0-78875 GCF_964263255.1 Lissotriton vulgaris | reverse complement strand
CCGGGTCTGCATTCGTTTGCACAGGCAGACTCCCTCCCCTAAGCCAATCACAATACTAAAATGGCAGCATTGTGATCAGTGCGGACGGTGCCCAGCCGGGTGCCTGTAGGGAGCCCATTTTATCTATGTAGGCTGCATGCAGCCTACATAGAGAAAAAAGGGAGAGTGCGCATGACTGGTTTGGTCGGCCCCAGAGGGCCAACCAAACAATTAGGGCCAACAACAATGGGCAAGCCATTCCCCCCTGCCCTCAAACAGGACTGCACACCCACCCACCCCCAACCAGGCTCTTCTGCTTTCTCGCAGTGCAAGAAACAGAAACATAAAATAGTAGTTTTACCATTTTATGTTTCTGTTTCTCGCACTGCAAGAAAACAGTGGGGTGATGCCCCCACGCCGCACTGATCCTATTGTCTTGAACAACACTGCCCTCCTCCCTTGTTATCTGAAACTGCACGATTTTGTGGTACTACTTTGTTTCCTGAACATCCACTGTTCTGCTCTACTTCCCAGTTTCCTGAGTTAGCATTATTTCAGTGTTTCTGATTCCTAAACTTTCACTTCTTCTGTAGTTTCTCTTTCGCTATACTTCTTTTCTTTTCCCGGCTGCTTTAGTTCTCAATTTCCTAGTGTGATTTGCTTGCATATTTTCTGCCAAATGTTCGCTTCATTTCCCTGCTTTCTTGTTAAGCACTACTCCTCCCTAGCTTCTTGTCATTATTGCCGTGTACTTAGTTCTCTACCTTTGCTGTTACAGCCTTGCATGTATCTGTGTGATTGCCAGAATTCATGTGCACAATGATGATCTTAGTGGTGTTTCTCATTTACTACGAGTATTGCCTTTACGTTACCTTTTATCACCACGTCACAGGTTTTGGCGGTACAGGCCCTCTCTTTGCATGTTGTTCCACATGTGGATATTTTGCATTCAGTATCCATAATAGAAATTGTGGGTGAGAAGTACATGTTGCTTCAGTCTTCCTGTGTGGAGCTCCTTATTATTTTACCCAATGTCCCCTCTACCTTTGTCACAAGGATGTTGTCATCAGTGATGTCATTTGAGATGTCATCAGTGATGTCATGAGTGATGTCACTGACCATGTCATGAGTGATGCAATATGTGACGTCATCAGCAGTGCGTTGCACGCGCAAGTTATAGTGAGTCCAACTAACTATAACGTGGGAATTTTAATGGTTTTATGCGAGTAAAATTTCCACCTAACTATAACTGGTGTGAAACCTATGGTTTTTTCAGTGAATTTAATAGGTTTTTTAAATGCTAGTTCCTAACTATAACTGGTGTGAAACCTATGGTTTTTTTCAGTGAATATATATACATACATACATATATATATATATATATATATAAAATTTCTATGGCAAAATGAAACCCCTCATTTTGTTCCTTTTCAAATTAAATATATTAAGGGGCAGATTTATGTTAGCTGGCGCATCCCCAGGGATGCGCCAGTTAACGTGCGCCACAGTGCGCCACAGCTCCGCCACCCATGGTGCGCCGCATTTATAATGCGGCGCACTATGGTGCAAAAATGGCACAGATGCGTGACGCATCTGTGCCGGAAATGTGGCGCATTGCTGGAGTTGCGACGCAAGCACGACGCAGCTCCAGCAAGGCTCAGGGGTGCCCCATCTACACAATGCTGCATCAAGACCTACGCCTGCTTCAAGCAGGCGCAGGGTTTTGACGCAGCATTGGCCTGAAAGTAACTGAGTGAAATCTCATAGATTTCACTCAGCCACTATCTGGAGGCTTTCTGCGCAGGAACGCCCCCCGCGCAGGAACGCCTCCTTATGGCGCAGGGCTTTACAACGTGACGCATCTCCTAGATGCGTCACGTTGTAAATAGGGAGCATTGTTTGTGCCGCAGTTGCGTCAAATAAAGTGACGCAATTGCGGCGCAAGGGCATCATAAATCTGCCCCAGAGTGTTACCTCTTTATTCCAATCAAGATGACTTCAGGTGTGCCATACTTTTGTCATAAGTAAGACTGTTAGCGTTCTAGTTGTTCTTTAGAACACTCTGGGACATTCTGTCATTGGGCTATAGTTGGGCTACATCTGGCTGATATTTGGGCTACATTTGGGCTCTTTTGTCTCTGGTGGCCATCTTGGGAGACTGCATATCAGAACTTTTTTAATGAAATATAAGAGGATTTGAGAAGTCACTCAAAATGTGCCCCAAATTTTCTTTCTTCAGCACTAATCATAATTTCTATGGCAAAATGAACCTCCTCATTTTGTTCCTTTGCAAATTAAATGTTTTAAGTGTTAACACTTTATTCCAATCAAGATGACTTTAGGTGTGCCATACTTTTGTCATAAGTAAGACTGTTAGCGCTCTAGTTGTTCTTTAGAACACTCTGGGACATTCTGTCATTGGGCTATAGTTGGGCTACATCTGGCTGATATTTGGGCTACATTTGTTTTTTTGTCTCTGGTGGCCATCTTTGGGCTACATTGGGCTACTTTGGGCTACATTGGGCTACTTTGGGCTACATTTGGGCTCTAACATATATATATAGCCCAATATATATTTTTTCAAAGTTCATTTTTGCAAAAACCACTGGAGCATATATCTTGAGACATAGCAAAGGCACATCGGGGTACCAGTCCCTACAATTTTGCAAAGTTTGGTGGAAATCCATTCAGCCGTTCGGGCTAAAAGTGAGTTTGACCGCCCTATGGAAATTAACATGGAGAAAACACGTTTTGGGACCCCCCTTTTATCTCGGCCCCCGCTTGACGAACCCCCCCCCACATTTTCAGGGAATGAGCGGAGCGGGCCACGAACTTTGAGAAATTCGCAAAGATTCGTCCACCGGCGCCAAAGTTATTCCCAATAGAATGTTGCGGTTTTCCTATGGAAAGTAGATCCTAACTATAACTACCTACTGGTAGGTGATTTTAACTCTCCGTGTGAGGCGTCTTCAATAAGGGACAACCTTGTGTGGCAAATGTTTGGCAGCTCGTCCTAGTCGCGAAGACGCCCTGCTGTGGACTACAGATCTGCATCTCGTAACCACGAGGTGCGTTAAGAACGGAGAGTCACACATTGCTGGACAGTTTAAATGCATCTTGAGTGTCGTTCTTAATCGGCGCCAACCCTCTGGGGTTATTGACTTTTTCATTCACGAATACAACAGCACCCACTTGGGAATAACTTGGGGTAAACTACAAGTTCCAGGAGGCAGTTTGCCCACGCCCATGAGGGCGGGACTGAACAAGTATTTAATCATCCCCCCAAAAGCTGCGGTTGTTTCCTGAATGTGCCAATGAGGAAGGAATGATAATTCTGAAACGCGTATGGCTGTATCTGGAGCCGGGATGAAATGACATTCTGTTTGCAGTCCGCAAATAAAGAGGTGATTTTAACTCTCCGTGTGAGGTGTCTTCAATAAGGGACAACCTTGTGTGGCAAATGTTTGGTGGCTCATCCTAGTCGCAAAGACGCCCTGCTGTGGACTACAGATCTGCATCTCGTAACCACTAGGTGCGTTAAGAACGGAGAGTCACACATTGCTGGACAGTTTAAATGCATCTTGAGTGTCGTTCTTAATCGGCGCCAACCCACTGGGGTTATTAACGTTTTCATTCACGAATACAACAGCACCCACTTGGGAATAACTTGGGGGAAACTACAAGTTCCAGGAGGCAGTTTGCCCACGCCCATGAGGGTGGGACTGAACAAGTATTTAATCATCCCCCCAAAAGCTGCGGTTGTTTCCTGAATGTGCCAATGAGGAAGGAATGATAATTCTGAAACGCGTATGGCTGTATCTGTAGCCGGGAAGAAATGACATTCTGTTTGCAGTCCGCAAATAAAGAGGTGATTTTAACTCTCCGTGTGAGGCGTCTTCAATAAGGGACAACCTTGTGTGGCAAATGTTTGGCGGCTCGTCCTAGTCGCGAAGACGCCCTGCTTTGGACTACAGATCTGCATCTCGTAACCACGAGGTGCGTTAAGAACGGAGAGTCACACATTGCTGGACAGTTTAAATGCATCTTGAGTGTCGTTCTTAATCGGCGCCAACCCACTGGGGTTATTGACTTTTTCATTCACGAATACAACAGCACCCACTTGGGAATAACTTGGGGGAAACTACAACTTCCAGGAGGCAGTTTGCCCACGCCCATGAGGGCGGGACTGAACAAGTATTTAATCATCCCCCCAAAAGCTGTGGTTGTTTCCTGAATGTGCCAATGAGGAAGGAATGATAATTCTGAAACGCGTATGGCTGTATCTGGAGCCGGGAAGAAATGACATTATGTTTGCAGTCCGCAAATAAAGAGGTGATTTTAACTCACCGTGTGAGGCGTCTTCAATAAGGGACAACCTTGTGTGGCAAATGTTTGGCGGCTCGTCCTAGTCGCGAAGACACCCTGCTGTGGACTACAGATCTGCATCTCGTAACCACGAGGTGCGTTAAGAATGGAGAGTCACACATTGCTGGACAGTTTAAATGCATCTTGAGTGTCGTTCTTAATCGGCGCCAACCCACTGGGGTTATTGACTTTTTCATTCACGAATACAACAGCACCCACTTGGGAATAACTTGGGGGAAACTACAAGTTCCAGGAGGCAGTTTGCCCACGCCCATGAGGGAGGGACTGAACAAGTATTTAATCATCCCCCAAAAGCTGCGGTTGTTTCCTGAATGTGCCAATGAGGAAGGAATGATAATTCTGAAACACGTATGGCTGTATCTGGAGCCGGGATGAAATGACATTCTGCTTGCAGTCCGCAAATAAAGAGGTGATTTTAGCTCTCCGTGTGAGGCGTCTTCAATAAGGGACAACCTTGTGTGGCAAATGTTTGGC
This sequence comes from Lissotriton vulgaris, assembly GCF_964263255.1. Lineage (NCBI taxonomy): Eukaryota > Metazoa > Chordata > Amphibia > Caudata > Salamandridae > Lissotriton > Lissotriton vulgaris. The sequence goes on along the minus strand of NW_028250652.1, from coordinate 74,036 downwards.
GGCTCGTCCTAGTCGCGAAGACGCCCTGCTGTGGACTACAGATCTGCATCTCGTAACCACGAGGTGCGTTAAGAACGGAGAGTCACACATTGCTGGACAGTTTAAATGCATCTTGAGTGTGGTTCTTAATCGGCGCCAACCCACTGGGGTTATTGACTTTTTCATTCACGAATACAACAGCACCCACTTGGGAATAACTTGGGGGAAACTACAAGTTCCAGGAGGCAGTTTGCCCACGCCCATGAGCGCGGGACTGAACAAGTATTTAATCATCCCCCCAAAAGCTGCGGTTGTTTCCTGAATGTGCCAATGAGGAAGGAATGATAATTCTGAAACGCGTATGGCTGTATCTGGAGCCGGGATGAAATGACATTCTGTTTGCAGTCCGCAAATAAAGAGGTGATTTTAACTCTCCGTGTGAGGCGTCTTCAATAAGGGACAACATTGTGTTGCAAATGTTTGGCGGCTCGTCCTAGTCGCGAAGATGCCCTGCTGTGGACTACAGATCTGCATCTCGTAACCACGAGGTGCGTTAAGAACGGAGAGTCACACATTGCTGGACAGTTTAAATGCATCTTGAGTGTCGTTCTTAATCGGCGCCAACCCACTGGGGTTATTGACTTTTTCATTCACGAATACAACAGCACCCACTTGGGAATAACTTGGGGGAAACTACAACTTCCAGGAGGCAGTTTGCCCACGCCCATGAGGGCGGGACTGAACAAGTATTTAATCATCCCCCCAAAAGCTGCGGTTGTTTCCTGAATGTGCCAATGAGGAAGGAATGATAATTCTGAAACGCGTATGGCTGTATCTGGAGCCGGGATGAAATGACATTCTGTTTGCAGTCCGCAAATAAAGAGGTGATATTAACTCTCCGTGTGAGGCGTCTTCAATAAGGGACAACCTTGTGTGGCATATATATATTACCTACTGGCGGTCGCCAGTAGGTATATATAGTTAGGATTTTTTCTCTATGGGATTTTTGAAAATTCTATGTCTAATAACTTTGGCGTTTGTGGACGGAATTGGCTGAAATTTTCAGGAAAATGGAACATTTTGTTTCTGAGCAGCCCCTGACAATTTGGGGGGGTTTCATTAAGGGGGGGCCGAGAAAAAAGGGGGGTCCCAAAACGCCTTTTTCCCACGTTAATTTCCATAGGGCGGTTGGCCTCACTTTTAGCTCGAACGGCTGAATGGATTTGCACGAAACTTGGCAAAATTGTAGGGACTGTTAGCCCGATGTGCCTTTGCTAGGTCTCAATATATGTGCTCCAGTGGATTTTGAGTAATTTAGGTTCAAAAAAAGATATATATCTGGGCGGAGCCTAACCACACATCTGATCTGATTGGCTGTCAGCACTTCATCCAAGAAGTGTTGGCAGCCATCTTGGGACCAATATACATGATAGCACCTCATTAAAAAGCATTGTAGTTAATAGAGGGTTTTAGGACTTTAGTTACATTATAAATCATTTGTTGATGGTACCATACTCGTTTTAGGAATTGTGGTGGGTTCTAAGGTGATTTTACCATGTGAAAAAACCTTCTGCTGTGATATCATGAATATTGTTTGAAAGAAAACTAATATCTCATGATTTTCCCACAGTGGTTTGGAAGGGGATCTATAAGCTAAACTGAAAGCATATTTTCTGTAAATTCACATTATCTTTCTCAGTCATGTGAAAATGAAGTCTGACATTCTCAGTAAAACATGTACATCCAACAAGGGCAGAGACTGTCAGTTGATTCCTTTGTGTTCTACTGCAGCCTCCTAGAGTGTTCTAAAGAACAACTAGAGCGCTAACAGTCCTACTTATTACAAAGGTATGGCACACCTGAAGCCATCTTGATTGGAATAAAGTGGTAACTCTTAAAACATTTAATTTAAAAAGAAACAACATGAGGGGGTATATTTTGCCATAGAAAGTATGATTAGTGCTGCAGAATGAAAAATTAGGGCACATTTTGAGTGACTTCTCAAATCCTTTTCTATTTCATTAAAACATTCTGACATGCAGTCTCCCAAAATGGCCACCAGAGACAAAAGAGCCCAAATGTAGCCCAAATATCACCCAGATGTAGCCCAAGTATAGCCCAATGACAGAATGTCCCAGAGTGTTCTAAAGAACAACTAGAGCGCTAACAGTCCTACTTATTACAAAGGTATAGCACACCTGGAGCCATCGTGATGGGAATAAAGTGGTAACTCTTAAAACATTTAATTTAAAAAGGAACAAAATGAGGGGGTATATTATGCAATAGAAGGTATTATTAGTGCTGCAGAAAGAAAAATTAGGGCACATTTTGAGTGGATGGGTGAATTGCTGACTGTCAGTCAGGATATCTTTATTCGACTTATTCCAAGTCATACAAAGAAACTTAAGCAATAAAACATAGCATAAAATACATATATGACATTGCGTGTTTAAAAAACAATCTACATACACTTTAAGAATGCTATATACAATATTAGGTTTAAGAAGACGAAATTTGACCAGCAGCTTTCGCCCTTGCTGCGGCCACTAAAAAATTAGCGATACAAAAGGTTGTGCGTGGATTTGACGCAAGCTGTAAGTAGAGCAGCGCCGGTCGTACCTGTGTGAAACCTGCTTCTTTCAAGATGGGGAGCAGATATTTTTTCCTCTGCTCGTGATATAAGCTACAGAACATAACACAATGTATTGTGTCCTGTACCGAAAAGTCATCACACCTGCAGGGTGGGGCTAGCTCTGGCTTCTGCCATTGCTTAAAAGAGCCTAGATAAAAATGTATCAGGTTAAACCTGAACTTTGTCAATAAAAACCTGTGATAGGGGTATGTAACAAAGCTGAGATAAGGGGCAAGGGAGGGAGCGCTGACCAAAAGGTTATGTGACCTAACTGAGGGCTTCAGTAGTTCAATGTCTTCGCGACGCGCTGCCTTTTTACCCATGAACGCCTTTTTTGTATAGGCTATGTCCGAGGCCTTGATTTTTTCTGGGCTTAAAAAGAGTTCTGGTCGGCCTAAGTCAGTAAATGATTTATTTAAATAGGCCAACCATGGAATGCTCCTATGTTTGTCTAAGGAGAGAACATCTTTTAATATTATGTGGTTCAGTGGTAGGTCTTCGTTCAGCCATATTTTCAGCCATAGGATCAAAGGCGCTAAGCTTAGTGAATCCGACAGGTAGGGTAAACCCACCTCCTGGTGAATCGAATAGGTTGGGGCTGACTGGGGTAAAGAGAGGAGAGATCTAATAAATTTGTTTTCTGCTCTCTGGATGGGATCAAGATTTACATAACCCCATACTGAAGATCCATAGAGTGCGATGGCCACAGGCTTACACTTGTAGATCTTTAAGAGTGCTTCCATAGGCCTAGCCCCCAACTTGCCCGCGAAGCCAAGGATCGCTGAGGAAGACCTGGTTACTGCCAACCTTTTTGCTGTTATCTGTGGCCCCCAAGTTCCCTTCTGGTCGAACAAAATGCCCAAATAGGGGAATGTGGTTACGTTCGAGACAGGAACCCCACTACAAAAGAATGACTTGTGGCTTTTTTTGATGCACTCGCGCCCCATGACCATCGTATGTGATTTTAATACGTTCACCTTTAGGTCCAAGTTCTCCATAAAAGAGCCAAAGGCATCCAATAGGAGCTGCAGTCCAACACCAGTGCGGGCTATCAGCACCGCGTCGTCCGCGTACAGGAGTGCCGGGATAAGCACATCTCCTGCGCGCGGGACGTCCGCGGCTTGACTGCGCAAGTGTTCCCCTAGGCCGTTGATATAAATGGTGAAAAGTGTAGGGGCTAAAATACACCCTTGCCGTACCCCCTTTAGTGATTTAAACAAAGGGGTACATCTGCCATTATTTGACACACGTACAGCTGCAAAAAGTTCCTGGTGCAACGCAGCCATGAATGTGACCAAAGCTTTGTCAATGCCCATCTCTAACAGGATCGCCCACAATTTTGACCTATTTACGAGATCAAACGCCGACGAAAGGTCCATGAAAGCAAGAAACACGGAACCCTCCTTGGCGACCGTGTACTTCGAAATGAGTAGATGTAAATTACTACATTGTTCAATGGTACCTTTCCTCTCTCTGAAACCGTATTGTAGTTCGGACAGCCCACCGCAACCATCGACGTTCTCCCTCAGTCTGGATAAGAGGACTCTGCCCAAGATTTTTACGGTTGAGTCCAGGAGGGATATTGGTCTGTAAAATGCGGGGTCGTCCCGCCGGCCTTTATTTTTAAAAATAGGGACGATGATAGATTTGGCCCATGAAGCAGGGGTAGAATTTCCAGTAACTGCGTTAAAAACATTTGACAAGACCTCGGCCCAAAGTTTGGGTGAAAACATGAAAAAGTCTGCGGGTACTCCGTCTGGACCAGGTGCCTTATGTCTTGTGGTTTCCAACAAGGCTTTTTCCACTTCTTGAGCATTAAAGGTGATATGGTGAGCCTCTGTGTTATGCAGTTTGCCTGTCTTTGATCCTTCAGCAACTCCCCCGTATACTTTTTCAAAGAAAGACAACCAAGACTCGTCAGTAATCACATAGTCCATTGGATCGTTGCTGTCGTCAAGAAATAAGGGCTGTTTAATGATTTCCCAAAATCTCCTGCTGTCCTTCAGTACAGCCGCTGAAAGGAGATTGTCCCATGTTTCACGTTTGATGTTGTCTTTACGGGTCTTTATAGCTGCTTTATAGGCTTTTCTTAATCTCGAGAGGTCCTCTTTAACCCTGGGCACCGATTTAAGTGCCGCCAATAGTTCTCTGTGGGCTTTAGAGCATGTAGGATCGAACCAACCCTTGTGGCCATGGGCTCCCCGGATAGGTTTAGCGAGTAGATCCTTCGAAACCTGGTCGCAGATTGACTCATAAGCAGCTATAATTTTGGTCCTTTGGGTGCCCGGATCTCTACATAGCTCCACCTGGGCTTTGATTTTTGGGTAGCACTTTTCATAAAAATTTTCAGGGATAACTTTAGCCCACTTTACGCGTCTGTCTTGATCAAAAATCCTCAGGGGATGGGCAGGTTTAGGCGTTGCTGGTGGTGGCCCCAAGTGAGCTCCCCAGGCTACTTCAAGTAGGACCGGGTTGTGATCACTGTAATGTGTGGGGACTGTACGATAGGCCATTGACCGATTTAGGATGCCTAAAGAGACAAAAATATAGTCAATCACTGTACCATGCTGTGCCCCAGTAAAGGTTGGACTTCTCTGCCCACAGTCAGGTTCGTGCAAGTCGTAATAGGCCAATAGCTCTTCTAGTTCCTGCCCCTCTACGGAATGTTCAAAGTGAGGTCCCCGTGTGGCTGCGTCATCAGCCACGTCAACTTCTCTGCCCTTACAGGCTAAACCGCATGGGTGAATATTAAAATCGCCTAATAAAATGAACTCAAAAGCAAAATTGATATCCTGTGATATTGTGTTTAAAATTTTTTCCAGGTTAGTGATATTACGCCCACTGTAATCGCTATTCCCAGAATTATAGAAATTGACAAACAGTGTCCTGCAATCTTTGTTTATCACTCTCTCAACTATAAGAATGTTGTCAGAGTCAACGCTAATCAACCTATAAGTGCCTTTTAGGGCTAATGAAAACAGAAACACCAAGCCGCCTTTGGCTCTGCCCGCTCTGCTGGATCTTGCAGGTTTAATAAAGCTGGTGAACCCGTCCAGCCAGAAACTATTAGATGTATCCCAAGTTTCTTGCAGGGCAATGATGTGATATTCTGAGACAAAGCTCAGCCATGCTTTGTCCTGGCGTTTTGCATTTGTGCCTGCTACGTTCCAGCTAATAATCTTACATGAGTCAGAGGGTGATGTTTTTAAGTTGTTGGCGCATATTGGTGCTATTTTAGCTGTTTGTTGTGTTAACAAAGCACCACTTGCTGATGGTGGGTCATTCTGCTCCTCCCTAGCTTGCGTGATTCCTGGATCAAGTCAATCACAGGTGTTTAGGTCAGATAGAGGGGCAAACCTGTTGCCTGTACTAAAGCCCCACTCAAACGGGGTGGCTGCTTGCCCGTGGCCATATAGTGCTGGGTTCCACGTAAATTGAGGTGTGTTTGGATAATGTGGAAACTGGTCGTTTCTCGGCCATTGTACTGTCCTGACACCCCGGGCGTTGCGATCCTCGCCCAGCAAGCCCCCACCCCAAACATTACCTCTTAGCTCTTGTACCAGGGCAGGCCTGGTGTTCGGATCAAACGGGCGATAAAATCTTCCTGGGTCATGATGAGTTATAGGCTGAAACCAGTCATTTAGATGTCGAGGTCTGGTGGCAGCTCTCCAGTTGCTCTTGTTGGTGTGACTGTTACTGTTATAGCCGCTGGAGTTTGGTAAGGTACGAAACTTAGACTCATCGAAAAAGAACTTAAGGGTGAGAGGGACAATGGAGCCTCTACGGTGTTGAGGTGGGAAGACGTTGTTCAGAATATCTGGAAGGACCTCCGCGTTTGCGAAGTTTAGGATGACGCAATCCCCTTGGAACTTTTTGGGCTTGCTTCCTATCCAAGATACCCTCCTAGACATAACGATGTCCCCTGCCAGCTTATCATATCCTTGATCTGTCATCAGCATGTTGTTAGTGAGCCAATACAGCGCTTTATCTTTCAGATCCTGATTGGACTCTACTTTGCCTTGTGCTAGGACAGGAACATTTGCCAACACCAGAACTACCGGTGAGGCTTCCAGGATAAATTGAGCTGAGAGATCCTCCTGCTGTGTTCCCCCAGGGGCGGCAGTTATGTTTGCACTATGATCTGCTGCTTCAGCAACCTGCCCAGGGGCAGGCAATAAGATTGGTGGTAATGGGGGCGGAGGCGGAGGCCCCTGCTGAGTGAGTTGCGAGTTACTTACGGTAGGAGTGTCCTCCCCATTAGTAGGAATTAGATTTGTAACAAGAGAGGACAGGTTTTCGACCTCTTCGGCCAGCTTGCTATGGGCCACGCCCAGCTTTTTTACCTCCAATGTTAATTTATCCAACTTCCCAATCATGGGTTTGATTATGGTCTTGATTTTAATGTCTATCATTTCTTGGATCCTATTGAAGAGGTCGTTGTTGTTATTACTACTAGGCTCACTCTCAGTGTCAAGATCCGCCAATTTCTCTGGCCATCTGGAAGATGGGGTTGTGGCCTTTTTTTTTGCCTAGGTGTTCCCCCCCCCGTTTGGCTACGGATTTACGGCAGGCTCTGACAGCCCGTGTAAAGGGCCGCGGAGATTGTGATGCTACTTCCGTGATGGAGATCTGATGGTTAGAGCCATTATTGGTATTTACTGATAGGTCTATCGGATCTGATCCATCAAATCGAGGATCAGAGTCAACAGCGGTAGTGATCATGGCTCCGTTGGAGTGTAGATTCTGATCTGGTGTTGTGGGGTTTACTGGCGGTGGATCAGTTGTCTCAGTGCTAAGTGTACTTGTGGAAGGACTTTCCGAAGGCATGATGGGTGATTGACTTAAGCCTAAGGACTGCCTTCGCTTGTTATTAATGTCATTAACCACTTGTACCAAATAAGAGTCTAAGGTGTTCACAGGCTCGTCCGGCACAGGTGGCCGTTTTTTTACCATTGTCAAGGCTGTTGGTTGGACCACCTAAAAGAAGCTTGTCCACAATTTTGATGAGAAGAAGAGCCAAATAGGGAAGAATAATTATTGTGGCTGACAATCGGTCAATATCAATATCTAGTTGAAAACGGTCCAATCACGGACATACAGCTTGGTAGACACAGTAATAGAGTAGGAACAGTACCTTAGTGAACCGCCGAAATATAAAGGGAATGGCCTAGCCTGGCCTTTTCGTGCCTCTGAGGGCCACAGAGGGCCCGCCCTTTGCCCGGGCTTCGCCCCGGGCGTCCCGCTCGCGTCCCGCGACGCTGAGGTCTCTCGATTTTGTACAGCCCCTCCCGGCGCTTCTCCCGCGTCGGGGAACGCGCCGCCGCTAAGCCTGATGGGAAACGTAGTCCCAAGGCGGCACACCTGAAGCCATCTTGATTGGAATAAAGTGGTAACTCTTAAAACATTTAATTTAAAAAGGAACAAAATGAGGGGGTATATTTTGCCATATGAATTATGATTAGTGCTGTAGAAAGAAAAATTAGGGCACATTTTGAGTGACTTCTCAAACCCTCTTCAATTTCATTAAAAAATTCTGACATACAGTCTCCCAAGATGGCCACCAGAGACAAAAGAGCCTAAATGTAGCCCAAATATCACCCAGATGTACCCCAAGTATAGCCCAATGACAGAATGTCCCAGAGTGTTCTAAAGAACAACTAGAGCGCTAACAGTCTTACTTATGACAAAAGTATGGCACACCAGAAGCCATCTTGATTGGAATGAAGTGGTAAGTCTGAAAACACTCAATTTAAAAAGGAACAACATGAGGGGGTTAATTTTGCCATAGAAAGTATGATTAGTGCTTCAGAAAGAAAAATTAGGGATCATTTTGAGTGACTTCTCAAATCCTCTTCTATTTCATTAAAAAAATTCTGACATGCAGACTGAAACATGCACTTTGAATACCAGCAGCAGACGTCCCTGGTGAGCAGTAGCTTTACTACAGTGATCTAATGTGCAACTAGAGTGCTAACATTCAGAATTTATGGCAAATGTGTGACACATCTGAATGCCTTCTTGATGGAACCAAAGTAAACAAGCATAGAAAATGCAATAGATCTCGCCCTCGTTTAAGTTAAAGCCATTCTGTTTGTAATGAGGTGGCTTTTTAGCTTTGCTTTTATTAGTGTTTTTTCAACTTTCATGTAATAACATGCATCTGTATGCATATAAGTATATGTATGCATGCATTTATGTTTGTATTTATATAGATATACAGATGATATATGTATGTATATATATATATATATTCACTGAAAAAACCATAGGTTATAGACCATATATAGTTAGGAATTAGCATTTACAAAACCTTGAAAATTCACTGAAAAAACCATAGGTTATAGACCATATATAGTTAGGAATTCGCATTTACAAAACCTTGAAAATTCACTGAAAAAACCATAGGTTATAGACCATATATAGTTAGGAATTCGCATTTACAAAACCTTATTTTACTCACACAAAACCATTGAAATTCCATATATAGTTAGTTGCACTAACTATATATCGCGCACCCGCAATCCACTGCTGATGATGTCACATATTACATCATTCATGACATGGTCAGTGACATCACTGATGACATCACTGATGACATCTCAAATGACATCACTGATGACATCACTGATGACAACATCCAGTGACTGTATGTTTCTGTAAAGTTAAAATATGTCTTACATATTGAAGAATGAGTGGATGTATAAGTGTCTGGATGAAGGATTTAGTAGGTGCATGACTGACTGTATGAGTGAGTGATTAAATGTGTCTCACTGAGTGCATGGGTTAGTGACTAAACTGTCTTAATTTGTGCATCATTATGTCTGTTGTTCTGTAAACTGTTGCATGTGTTGATAAGTAGCTATATGAGTAACTATATGGGTTATTGATTGGTTGCCCAAGTATTTGTATGGGAGACTGAGTGTGTGTGTGGGTGGCTGGGAGGTGTATGACTCTGTGCATAGATGTGTGAGCAGTTGATTCACTAGATGTATGGTTTCAAAAGTGCATGTGGAAACAGCTGTATGGGCGGTTGACTGTGTGCATGAGTGTATTGGTGAGTGAATGTATATCTCAGTGCTACATGTCAAAGTAAGTACATATGTAAAACACAGTACATGTGAGAGTTGACATATATAAATAACTGTGCATAAGAGCCAGTGAATGTGTGAGTGGCTGTATGGATCATTGTGAACTTGTATCAGGGATTGTATAAGAGAGTAAATATGTGTTAGTATATGTTTGAATAAGTAAAGTTTGTATAACTGTATAGTTGAGGAAATGGAGGTGTGATTGATTCTTTGCATGACTGACTAGGTGTGTGAGTAACTCCATGGATGAGTGACAGTCTGTGAGTGTCTGTTTACACTGATTGTATCTAAGGTTATATTAGAGTCTGAAGAGGTTCATCGTATTATCACATGAATGATATCATCAGTGATGTGATCAGAAATGTCAAATGAGATGTCATCAGTGATGTCATTTGAGATGTCATCAGTGATGTCATTTGAGATGTCATCAGTGATGTCATCAGTGATGTCACTGACCATGTCATGAATGATGTAATATGTGACATCATCAGCAGTGGATTGCGGGTGCGCGATATATAGTTAGTGCAACTAACTATATATGGAATTTCAATGGTTTTGTGTGAGTAAAATAAGGTTTTGTAAATGAGAATTCCTAACTATATATGGTCTATAACCTATGGTTTTTTCAGTGAATATATATATATATATATATATATATATATATATATATATATATATATATATATATATATATATATATATATATCACGCTCCAACTCCTCCTCGAAGATGACAGCACTCGAGGGTTACTTTCAAAAACGTGCAGGTTTATCAATCGCAGGCACCCTCCACAAACGCTTTTCGCTTTGCTGCCTTCATCAGTGTGGTAACAACATTATACACTCTTAGGTGGATTATATAAGGCATTTTCACTTTCTTGTTACAATCATAGAAATAGACAGAGGACAACCCCACTATGGTCACTGTAGGCGCCATCTTTGAATGTCAATATGTGCAACCTAAAAATGTTATACAGGTTGTGCAATCAAGCCCATAGATGGGCAAATCCATACAGGAAGTGGGTATACACAAAAATTATAATGTTTAAGGCATAAACAGAATAAAATAAAGCCGTGGATCGGCTAAGGTCCTCTACCTAGTGTGTCAGATAATAGCCCACCAATATTCTGCAGGCACATGGCATCTTATGTTACTGAAAAAAATCGCAAAAATCGCTATACTGTACAACTCCGTAACTCGAAATATATTCATCCACATTGTTATGTAAATACAATTATGCTAGCCATGAGACACAACAATGTTCAGATCCTATGCATAGATGAGATCTAGGCACAGGAACAAATTCTAGTAGATATGATCATGGTCCATTCAACATAATAAAGGGCCCTGACTTCCTGAGCGTACAAACAGTGCGAGGATGTTAAGATAAATTATATATTCTCGATAAACAATTGAGTCTTACATTGTAAGGCAAACAAGCAGACAAGTACTTCAGCATGCGTCATATTCAACATCTCATTCCAGCTACATTGAAGACCCTGTATGTATTCTCTGATCACCTGGGATTCTAACTCCACTCCTCCTCAGAAGTTTCTTGCTAATAGGGAGATATTCTATACTGTATATGGCCTACCCGGTGTTTATGGTCCTATTTTCCCAGATGGAACGCCATCTCCTCCCCCGCATTCAGACCCCTAGGGTGCTTCGTGGAGAGGTCTATGATAAACCTGGATTCCAGTCTACGGAGTCGTCTCAAGCGATCTCCACCCCTCGCATTGGCAGGTATGGTATCTAGACCGTAATACTGTAGCAATTTACGGTCACGTCCATGAACCTCCGCGAAGTGGCGGGCCACTGGATAACTGGGGTCGGCTTTGTCGATAGCTCTCAAGTGTTCCATGACCCTCAGTTTCAGTTCTTTGATCGTGCTGCCTATGTAGCGCAAGCCACACGGGCAGTGCAGACAGTAAACCGCGTATTGCGTACTGCAGGTGATAAATTTTCTTATAGGCATGCTCCTTCCTGTGTCTGGTATAGTATACGAGAAAACCCTTTTGCTGTTCGCGCAGGTTTTACATCTCCCACAGGGGAAAAACCCTTTTTGATCTTTCAAGGTGTTTACCCTTGGAAGGGGTTTTTCCAGATGACTTGTAACAAGCATATCACCCACAGACCTGGCTTTACTGAATGTCAACAGTGGATTGGGGGGAAGGTCGTCCTTTAATACAGTATCTGTTTGCAAGATATGCCAGTTCTTTTTAAGCATTCTTTTCAGGTCATTGGCCCCAGTGGAGTAGGGGGTGATCATTCTAAATTTATTGACATTGGTGTTTTTGTTTACATCACGGCCTGATCCATCCGGTCTGGCAGTGAGCAGACTCCCTCTCGGTATCTTATTCACCCTTCTCAACGTATCCTGTAGTAAGTCTTCACCATATCCCCTTATCTTGAAACGGGATATGCATTCAGAGGCAGCCGCCTCAAAATCCGAATCCCTGGAACAATTCCTACGGAGTCTCAAGAGCTCTCCGTAGGGAATGCTGTTGATCAATTGTGGTGGGTGGTTGCTGCTGGCAAAGAGTGTTGAATTGCCAGCAGTCTCTTTTCTGAACAAGCAAGTGTGTAGCTGCCCATCCTCAACAAACACCCTCAGGTCTAAGTACTCCGCTGCCACCGGACTAATAGAACCCGAAAAGTGTAAGTTGAGACTGTTGTTATTGAGCAGTTTGATGTATTCGGTGGCTGTCTCAGTATTACCATTCCAAACGATGAAAAGATCATCGATGTATCGATGCCAACACACCGCAGTTCCCACGTCCTGCCCAACTCTACAGCTCCTGGGTACCTGCTCCTCCCACCAGCCCACGAATAGGTTCGCGTAGCTGGGAGCGAAGCAGGTACCCATCGCCGTCCCTGACCTCTGTAAATACAGTTGTTCTTCAAACAGAAAAGCATTGTGGGTTAAGCAGAATTCAACAAATTCCAGTATCATCAGGTTATGTCTTGCGAATCGCGCCTGGCGCTGATCTGGAGCATGTCTAATCGCTTGTAAGCCCTGTTGGTGTTCAATTATAGTGTACAAGCTGGTGATGTCCAGCACTACCAGCAAGTAACCTGGATTCCACTGTAGGTCTCTTATTTTCATAAGGAAATCCTTAGTATCCCTGACATATGATTCCAGGTTTAACACCAAAGGGAAAAGAATATTGTCAACAAAGCGCGACATGTTCTCCGTTAAACTCCCAATTGAGGAGATAATGGGGCGGCCAGGTGGATTGTCTTTGCTCTTGTGAAGTTTCGGGAGATGGTAAAAGGTGGGAATCATTGGGCAGTTGTTACGTAGGAATTAAGCATGGGCGAATTTTGCGGATCTCGCGTTCGCGAATTTGCGGATTTTTGAACTCGCAATCCGCAAAATCCGCGAATTCTTGCGAATTTGCGGATTTTTTTTTTTTTTGTGTTCGCAAGGATTTCTGCCAGTTCGCGAGGGTTTCGTACCAGTTCGCAATTGCGAACTTACATTTCGTCGCGCAACGGTCGCGAATTATGTTGTTTCTACGTCTAGTTCATCATCACAGGTTCCCAGCACCCTCTGTTTCACCACTGCAACCCTCTGTTACATCAATGCCACCCTCTGGTTCATCATTACTGTAGATTATGGGGGGGAAAAGCAAGCACACCATCCCTGCTTCAACTCAGATGAATTAATTTGGGGTTAGTTTATTAATGTGTCACTGTTTTAAAATTCCAGTCTGGCACCTGCTTCCTTATCTGTAATTTTGCTTTCTGTTGCAGTGCATTTTTTTTCCCCAGGACCTTCTTTGTGGCCTACTTGTAGCTATTGTATGAGCCTGCTGTGAGGGTCAGAGCAGGGTCATACAATTGTTGCAACTAGCAACTGAATTCTGGAGGGGCCCCAGTCAGGAAGCACTACCGGGAATTGTTACTAATGATGAGTTTGAACTCTTGCCCCTGCCGAGTGCTTTCACTTTTGAAAAACTCGTTTTTCTGCAATTTCGCGGGGTTCGCGGGGTGCGAACACGCGCAAGATCGGATTCGGAAGCCGCAAATTCGTGCGAATATGCAATTTGTTTTTTTTGCGGCGTGTTAGTTGGCAAGGTTTTGTGCGTTTTTGCGAGCCGCTCGTAGCGCAAGACGCGAAGTTACCCTCGCGGTCGTTCAAGGGCGCAGCCATCTTGTTTGCCTGACGTATTTCCGTTTCCGGGCGCGAAGTGTAATCTCGCAAAGTCCGCGGTTTGCCAGTACAGTCTCGCGCGTGTTCGCAAGGAAAATCTCGCGCGAACTTACCCGCGCGGTCGTGAACGGGCGCGGCCATCTTGTTTCTCATTCATTGCTATGGTTCTGGGCATGGTCTTTGTATCCTCTGTCAATCTCTGCCATCCTTTGCTTGTTTGAAGTTTTTTTTTTATCTATTTTACTTATTATCTATCCCTCTATTTTTCTAGCCCTATATTTTTGTGTTTACTGCTACTTTTGGTTAATTTTAAACTACTTTTGTAAACTCTTTTCTTTTCTTCTCTTCCCTATTCTATTTTCTTTATTCCTTTCCGCCCAGACCATGGTGAAGGGAGCCGGGAAGCATCCCGAGAAGGGGAAGGGTCCCGCACCCCGTGTCCGGCTCCCGTGCGGGCGTTTGAGGGGGGAGCTAGTGATGCCACGGGAGATCTTTACCCCGGAGGAGGTGGCCCAACTCATTTTTTATGTTCAGCGCCGCCTCCCCAGGACCATCATGGGAGGCGGCAAGATCAGTGCCGGGTACGGGGCCCGGGAGCGCCGGAAGCGGTGGGAGAAGGTGTGCCAGGCCATTTACCACCACTCTCGGGTCTGGCGCACCTACAACCAGGCCACCCACCGCTGGACGGATGTCCTGACCCGTGAGCGAGATCTGCTCGACCTCCTTGGCCTTGAGATCCCCGGGCTTGGTGAGTAGTAGTAGCTATGTCTTTACTACTATGTTTTCTCCTGCTGTGTTATTATATTGCAAATTTTTGTTTTTTACCAAGAGCAATAATGCTGCTCATTACATTGTAGGTACATTTTATTTCAAAATCTTCTGTGCATTTCAGGTACACTGCTCTCCTTCTCAGTAGTGTTGCTACTATGCTTATTTGTTTTAGATTTTGTGTTCATTTCATTGGCCTGTGAAATTATGTATGAGTGTAGTTGAAAGAACTGCGCAATGCTACACACTAAGGTTCAGATTTTTAATTACCGGCGCATCCCTGCAAAGTTGCAGGGATGCGCCAGTAATTGTGCGTCACGCCACCATCACCCATGGTGCGCCGTATTACAATGCGGCGCGCCATGGGCCCAAAACGTCACCAAAGCGTTACGCATCTGTGCCGTAAAGGTGGCGCATTGCTGGAGTTGCATCGCAACGATGGTGCAGCTCCATCAATTCTCTGGGGTGCCCTATCTCCCCAATGCTGCGTCAAGCCGTACGTCTGCTTCAAGCAGGCGCAGGGTTTGAGTCACGCATCATTGTCCTCAAAGTGACTGATTGAAATCTTGTAGATTTCCCTCAGCCACTTTTAGGATGCGTTCCTGCGCAGGAACGCCCTCCCTTGCGCCGGAACACCCCTATTGGCGCAGGGCTTTACAACGTGATGCATCTCCCAGATGCGTCACGTTGTTAATATACGCCGCACCATTGCGCCTCTTTTGTGCTGTCGCTGCGTCACAAAAGTCACGCAACAATGGAGCAAAAGAGCCGCAAGGGCCTTATAAATCAGCCCCTACAGACTCAAGTCCAGTCCTTCCTTTGTACACATGGCGATAAGAAGAAATAGTGGTGGTGGATTAATAGTTTGAGTATTTTAATGACTGGTGAATGTAGTAGGAAACTTTAGTGTTGTCGCTGATCTTCAATCACGATGGACTTTGGCTGTCACTTTGCGTGCTGCGGACTGCTGCCTGCCAATCCTAGGCAAACCTTTTTAGTACTTTGTTTAGTGAGTTACATAGGGTAGTTTCCAATTCGACGGTCCGCAAATCAAGCAATACTAAAGTAATGACGTAGTCGACCACATGAGATTGGTCAATAATATATCCCGTGGAGTCGTTCCCTATTTGCTATTTCGCAAAAATATTTTGTTACTTTGTTAGTTCTTTTTTAAATGTTTGATTTGGTTGAGAAATAAATATCATCCATGTTTTCTGTTTTTCTTTCTTTCATGTTGTACATCAGCTTCCCCCAGGGGCAAGAGGAGGACACAGGAGGAGGAGGAGGAGGGTGCTGTTGTCGATGCAGGCCAGGACCGGGCAGTCGAGGGCTCCTTTGCTGGCCCCAGTAAGTTTTAATTTTAATATAGAGTACTTATTTTTTCCTAGCGTTCCTCATTCGATTTTTTCTAAATCGTCTTTGATCTTCTTGTAGACAGGATCTAAATTCTTATCCCTATGACTCCGTGTGGTATTACTAGATTATTCTTATTAGTCTGTCTGTGTAGCTAACTAAGATTGCACATTTGGCATTTCCATTGGACTCCCATTCTAGTCAGCAATAGCTCTATGCACTGAGTGTAGTCCTCTGGGATTGTCCATATTGTCTTTCAAGTATTCTAAATGTTTATGCTTTGACCATTGGCAACAATAAAAAGGTGAATGACCACCACCAAGAAATAATAAGATACTACTTTACTTTTGGTTTGGATAGGACAATCCATTCTACTACTGTTGCAGGGACAAATCTGCACAAACAGAACTATGGACACTAAATAATGCATCGCTTAGCTTATCAATTATAATAGGTGCTGTAACTGTTAGACTTTCCACATACCTCAGTGATAACAGACTTTGTAGTTGAACCCCGGCCCCAATCTCCTTACTGACTAGATAGTGTGGCAGAGTCATTTAGCTCCCAAAGTCACCGATGGCAGAGGCACGGACTCATGCTTGCAAAAATTCGAAAACCTTTAGCTCATCCACTCTAGTCTGGAGGACCAAAAACCACAGAGTCTATTTAAGTTTAAAAGCTTTATTAAAAGTAAACACATTTATTAAATTCAAGTTTGTCATAAAAGTGAACGTGTAACTGAAAATGGAAAAGTGCTTAGTGCTGACGATTAATTGGACACATTTCTTGTGGTCGAGCCGAGCTCTCACCTGGTTTGAACTTGATCCTGCTCGTGTTCTTAGAAGCCAAGGTTCTGTCTGTTAGGAGAAAAAGTGGTGCGTGTTAAAAAGTAAAAAGCAAACATTCATCAGTTGTGCCAAAAAGTGCAGCAAGACAACAGCCTTCCCTGGAAAAAGGGACATTTTTACTCTAGAGTACACAGTCAAAAATTATTAAATTGTACACTTTTTTTCACATTTCTTTCTTCCTCCTAGACCAAATATTATATAGTAGTGAGTGGTGTATTCTAACATTATTAAATGTACTTTGTAGGTGGAACATCTGGAGACGGGGCCAGCGCGGAGGTGGTGGCATTGGACGAGGAGGACAACTCTGGGGAGGAGGCGGTGCAAGTGCCGGAAAAGGACATGCCTGTGAGGGTTCACACGGTGGTGGCGGGCAGAGGTAAGCTATACATTCCTTAGTCATTGAGATTGAAGACTGCAGAGTGTGCTTTCTGCACGGGTGTATTATAAAAAAAGCAGGTAGTAGCCTCCTCTAAATGTACTTCGACTTAGCTGTGAAGTTTTTGGCGAGAAGAATCCCAATCAGATCTGAGGTGAACTTGATGGATGGGATGAACGAAAAGCGAAAGAAGGGTGTAAGTAAGTGTGGAAGCACGAGAAATGTAATGATGACTGGCAAAGAAGAATGATATGTGTTTGCTTGGTCCCCGAGGTGGCTGGGAAGGTAAGAAAATGGTATGGTGCATGGCTGGGTGAATGATGAAGCAAGGATGGGTGGAAGGAGAACAGCCTGGGTGGGTGAGACAGAAACTGTATGTGTGCAATATACTTTGAATGGATGGATGCCTGGATCATTCATGGTACTATCTGACTCTTAGATAGCATATGTGAATCTAGAGAGAGTAGACGGTCACTGGATGAACTAAGTGTTACTTTGAAGAGCATGTAACACCGCACCCGCACGTCCGTTCCAGTGTAGGAAAGGCAAGGAAAAGAAGTTGTAACGTTGTCCAAAGACTACCATGAATAGTAGCAGTAGTTTGTATTGCAACTGCAAGCACAGCATATATCCAGTTATTACGGTGGGCACTCCCTACCTCCCTTAATAACTTTAGTTTAGTAGTAGTACGTCATTCATGTGTGGGGGTATCACTGTTCACTCAATAATAAGCAAAGCACCTAAAGTCATCCCATATGTCATCAAATACATCCCATGTGAAGTGATAGATAATCAGATAATTTAGCTTCTTCATTTTCCTTTTCTAATACTCATTTGCACTGTAGGGTGAAAGCTAAATTAATTAAGCAGTAGCCCTTTTAACAGAGTATTCTCAGTGCCACCCGTAATAGAAAAGTAAGAGCTTCACCACCTGCATGTACTGGACCGGTACAGTAACGCAAGTCTGTCTCACTCACCATGGTGTGCGTCTGTTTTTCTCGGGTGCAAGTTCACTGCGCTGGCATTATGCCGGCTTGCATAAGATAACGTACCAATTTTCCTAAACAAGAGAGAAGAAGAAGAATAAGAGTGGTGTACTGTCATAGTCGACTGTAATAGAAGTCCATAGTGCTCGTAGAATTTGTTCCTTAAACTCCCACTAATGTTAGAGCAAGGATGAAGAAGTCGGAGGTTACATAGATACTGTCCTCAATAGTTATGCACTGTGCTTTCAATTTGCTACTTGTACTGTGACAACTTTCTGCTCAATCATTTTGTGTTAATCTTAAGGAGCATTGGTTACAGACTATGTCTTTCTTTTTTCATGTAGTTGCTCCTTCCAAATCCAAGACACCATCAAGGAGGAAGGAGCAGGCTCGAATGGCCCGGCAACGGAGGCTGGATGCCACTGTTGCTGAATATCGGCGGCTGGTGGCCCTGGAGGAGGAGGAGACGCAGTCTGGAACAACAACAACGTCCACTGGGACAGCTGCCTCCTCCTCCGTGCGGGCTGCCAGCCAGCGCAGTGCTCCAGCGGTACGGAGCCGGGCTACCAAAGCCAAACGCCACCGCCCAGCAGCAAAGAAAGCAGCTGCCCCTCACAGGATTTGCAAGGCACACCGGCGCCGCTTATCCCTCAGACTGTCCTACCTGGAGCAGGAGGTCCATAATTATAAGAACGTGGTGGAGGGCCTCCGCTTCGAACTTGCCACCCTCCGCAAGGAGCATGATGCCCTGGCTGCTAATTCCAACAGCACCCTGCCATAGTGTCCCTTGCCCCTTTTTTAGAGACTTTTGGGGGGTGGGAATTGGGAGTTGTGATTTTTGGGGACTTTTGAAGGACAATCGTTGGGGTTAGGGAGGGTCTTGCGGGAGATTCTTTTGTTAGGGCTATAAAAATATACTTTTTGAAACTTTATCTGACCATACCTGTTTTTTACTGCTTTTGAGTCTGGTGGGTGGGGGTTTAACTTAACAGTAAGTTTGTTTTCCTGAATAGTCCTAGGACTTTAGTAGTACTACCGTCAATCAAATCTCTCGTCTCTCCTAATACTCCATTATACTACCTCCAACCAAACGCCTATCTTACCTGTAATTTCTGTTTGCAAGTAGGGCTAGGCCCAGGGCTGGCTCCACGGGAAACAGCAAATAAGGTTGGCATTGGCAATCCTGGGCGGATAAAATTTCCTCATAGCGGTGGTACTACTGGTGTGACACACTGGCAGTTGCTTGCCTATGAAAAAAAGAAAATGAAATCTGGTTTGTCCTCCTGAGCAATACAAAGGTACAATACAGAATATAGCAGGTGACAGAAGTACACTAGAACAGTGCCACGTTGTAGCCTAACAAATGTTAAAGTATAACTAATTCGGTTGAAGTTCTTTGACATTAGCCATGGGTCTTTGTCAAGCAGAGTAAGAATATATCCTCGGATTTCTTCACCAGCCTGTTGCTATCACCTTATCCTCCCCAGCAAGTGTGTGGATTTATTGCTGTAATTTAGTCACACATCAATCAAAACCACACAGCCCGGGGGAAGAGGGTTAGGGTTTGAAAAATGGATGGGTACGGGGGTTTTTGGGAAAGGTTTTGGGAGACAAGAAAAAGTAGCACAGCATGGACGAACAATTGTGAACATAAACAAATCTTTGGGTACAAACCTATCCCTCAATCTTTGAAAGTGCATACACTACTGTAACTGCATGCATGTCAGTTAAAAGTAATTAGTACTTTCGACAACTGTGGAAGAAAGAATGCGACAGTACAGGGCGTGGGTGGAAATATTGATAACTATATTCAACATAAGGTCTCTGTAGCCAGATACCTGAGAGCCTTGCTGGTCACTATAAATCCATTCACAACAACACTCAATGGGGTTGGTCTGGAAGGTGTCAGGTTTACTCCCCGTGATCCAGTCGATGCAAATATGGTTCCACCTCCAAATGTCACCAACACCCAGAAGTGTAAACACAGGGTGTTCGAGGCATTAGGCGGGGGAGAAAAATAACAAACTAAAATAAAAAATGTGGGATGGGTAAAGGTAGGGTCAGCAGGGAAAGGATACCTGTAACAGAAGACAAGACAGGCATCAGTGAAGTGCTGTCCTAACATACAAGGGTACTCTCATATAGTCTCACTAAATAGTCTGCAAGTCTCCCGCCTACTCATGGGAAATGTAGTTTCATAGTACGGTAGGCGCTTAGGGGCTGCGTAACCTGACAGAAGGTATAGTAGATAGAAAAGGAGAAATTGCTTTTTTTCTAGGTGTCCCCTCACTCACCAGGGTTGCCCCTTGGTGACATGCTTCATCATTGGGGCCATCCCAGTCCTCTACGGCCTGGGGCGTGCTGCGACTTGCGAATTACGTAGGAGCACTTACAAATGACTATGTGTGGTGCAGATGTGATAGTGGAGTGGACTAAGTGATGTGTTAAGGGATCAATGTAGAAGCAGAGAGAGAGCCAAGAAATGCAGTCACAGTCAGAGAAAAAGGCAAGGGATACTGTATCTATGTGGTTGTAGTGGTCCTGTTGGAAGTGGTAAGTAAGTTGCCCGCAGAAAAAAAATCCTCCTATTAGCGGCACTCCTCCATTGCAGCCGACGCTTCGTCCATCGATGTTGGTCACCAGAAGACACCCTGTCCACTGCCTGCCTGATGCTGAATTGTGGCTCGCTACTGTGAAGCCTGACTCCATCCTTTTTTCCCCATTGCAGAGACTGAAACCCGGCCTGTAATTATTCAACGAAAAACAGGAAGTGATATAATATTACAACACCACTGATAAATAAATATAAGGCATGTAGGCTGTGGAGTGCAAAAAGTCACAATTTGTTTTTCCTAGTAGACAGTACAATGTTTTTGAAAGTGCGTACTCTGAGTCACCTTTTGAAGGATGTATGGGCAAATTAATGTATCGGATCTTGCCCCTCAAGCTAGGTGTACTGTAAACTGTGTTTTAGAACAAAATTAGATCTTCCTAGCAGTGCTCCCACCCAGACCCTTACTAAAGCCAGTCGCAAAAATGTAGAAGACCCCCAATCAAATCTCAAAAAACGAGGCCTAGCAGAAAACTGGTGACAAAACTTACTTTGAAAGTAAAAGTAGGCCGAAGTACCCTAATTACCCATTACCCACCGTGGATTGCATTCAAACCACTTGCAAGCAACCAAGCAAAAGTAGCCATAGCCAGCATCGCTCCAAGACTCGAAATCCCCCCCACTCAAACACATGCAATAGAAATACTGCTAACCCTAACGAACGCTAAGTTAAGAATAGTGGCAAAGGCTTTCTTTAACTATGCCAAATCCCCCCTTTCCCACCATGGATTTTCTTCAAATGACTTCCAACCAAAATTACACATTCTCACGAGTGCTCTAAGACCCCAGAACTCAGTTTGAAAAATCTAGAACACCCCGAAACACATGCAATCCTGCTGCTAGGGCTAACCCTAACGAACCCTAAGTTACAAAAAGTGCCAAAACTAAAGGCTTTTCCGCGCGGATTTTGTCCCAACCACTTCTACCCGGTATTAGACCTTCCCAGGAATGCCCCAAGACCCGGCAACCCACCCGCCAAGAAGCGTAACACCCCCAAACAGGCCAAAAGCAAAATCTCATACTTGCAATATTTCTGGGCCTTCGGTCCAAACGCGCTGCGTAGCTAGGCCATAAGTCGGGGTTGGCACGACGGATTTCCTGAAAAGCAAATGCAATCAAGATTAAAGTGTCCCAGCAGTGCTCCCAGACCACGAAACTCACCCGCAAACACCAGGAAGCCCCCCAAACAGGCCCCCGAAAACGCTACATAGAGCAAAATGTCAGAAATAGCCCAAAAAAAAATCGGCCTGGATTTTGTCCCAACCACTTCTACCCGGTATTAGACCTTCCCAGGAATGCCCCAAGACCCGGCAACCCACCCGCCAAGAAGCATAACACCCCCAAACAGGCCAAAAGCAAAATCTCATACTTGCAATATTTCTGGGCCTTCGGTCCAAACGCGCTGCGTAGCTAGGCCATAAGTCGGGGTTGGCACGACGGATTTCCTGAAAAGCAAATGCAATCAAGATTAGAGTGTCCCAGCAGTGCTCCCAGACCACGAAACTCACCCGCAAACAGACGGAACCCCCCCTAAGAGCACCTCAAAGGCAAGCAAGTCATCAAAAACACAAAAAAAATTCCGCCTGGGATTTGGTCCAAAACACTTTTATCCGGTATTAGAGCTTCCCAGCAATGGCCCCAGAGCCGTCAACCCAGGAGAAAACGAGTAGAAGACCCCCAAACAGCCAAAGAGCAAAAGTACAAAAATGGGGACTTAGTCACTTTTTCACAAATTTCCCAAATCACTCCGCGCGCACTCTGCAGCTAGGCCCTAAGTCCCCTCAGCCACCATGGATTTGCTTCAAACCTCTTGCAAAGTAAAGTATATATAGCCAGCAGTGCTCCCACACCACGAAACTCACCCACAAACACCAGGAAGCCCCCCAAACAGGCCCCCGAAAATGCTACATAGAGCAAAATGTCAGAAATAGCCCAAAAAAAAATCGGCCTGGATTTTGTCCCAACCACTTCTACCCGGTATTAGACCTTCCCAGGAATGCCCCAAGACCCGGCAACCCACCCGCCAAGAAGCATAACACCCCCAAACAGGCCAAAAGCAAAATCTCATACTTGCAATATTTCTGGGCCTTCGGTCCAAACGCGCTGCGTAGCTAGGCCATAAGTCGGGGTTGGCACGACGGATTTCCTGAAAAGCAAATGCAATCAAGATTAGAGTGTCCCAGCAGTGCTCCCAGACCACGAAACTCACCCGCAAACAGACGGAACCCCCCCTAAGAGCACCTCAAAAGCAAGCAAGTCATCAAAAACACAAAAAAAATTCCGCCTGGGATTTGGTCCAAAACACTTTTATCCGGTATTAGAGCTTCCCAGCAATGGCCCCAGAGCCGTCAACCCAGGAGAAAACGAGTAGAAGACCCCCAAACAGCCAAAGAGCAAAAGTACAAAAATGGGGACTTAGTCACTTTTTCACAAATTTCCCAAATCACTCCGCGCGCACTCTGCAGCTAGGCCCTAAGTCCCCTCAGCCACCATGGATTTGCTTCAAACCTCTTGCAAAGTAAAGTATATATAGCCAGCAGTGCTCCCACACCACGAAACTCACCCACAAACACCAGGAAGCCCCCCAAACAGGCCCCCGAAAACGCTACATAGAGCAAAATGTCAGAAATAGCCCAAAAAAAAATCGGCCTGGATTTTGTCCCAACCACTTCTACCCGGTATTAGACCTTCCCAGGAATGCCCCAAGACCCGGCAACCCACCCGCCAAGAAGCATAACACCCCCAAACAGGCCAAAAGCAAAATCTCATACTTGCAATATTTCTGGGCCTTCGGTCCAAACGCGCTGCGTAGCTAGGCCATAAGTCGGGGTTGGCACGACGGATTTCCTGAAAAGCAAATGCAATCAAGATTAGAGTGTCCCAGCAGTGCTCCCAGACCACGAAACTCACCCACAAACACCAGGAAGCCCCCCAAACAGGCCCCCGAAAACGCTACATAGAGCAAAATGTCAGAAATAGCCCCAAAAAAAATCGGCCTGGATTTTGTCCCAACCACTTCTACCCGGTATTAGACCTTCCCAGGAATGCCCCAAGACCCGGCAACCCACTCGCCAAGAAGCATAACACCCCCAAACAGGCCAAAAGCAAAATCTCATACTTGCAATATTTCTGGGCCTTCGGTCCAAACGCGCTGCGTAGCTAGGCCATAAGTCGGGGTTGGCACGACGGATTTCCTGAAAAGCAAATGCAATCAAGATTAAAGTGTCCCAGCAGTGCTCCCAGACCACGAAACTCACCCGCAAACACCAGGAAGCCCCCCAAACAGGCCCCCGAAAACGCTACATAGAGCAAAATGTCAGAAATAGCCCAAAAAAAAATCGGCCTGGATTTTGTCCCCACCACTTCTACCCGGTATTAGACCTTCCCAGGAATGCCCCAAGACCCGGCAACCCACCCGCCAAGAAGCATAACACCCCCAAACAGGCCAAAAGCAAAATCTCATACTTGCAATATTTTTGGGCCTTCGGTCCAAACGCGCTGCGTAGCTAGGCCATAAGTCGGGGTTGGCACGACGGATTTCCTGAAAAGCAAATGCAATCAAGATTAGAGTGTCCCAGCAGTGCTCCCAGACCACGAAACTCACCCACAAACACCAGGAAGCCCCCCAAACAGGCCCCCGAAAACGCTACATAGAGCAAAATGTCAGAAATAGCCCCAAAAAAAATCGGCCTGGATTTTGTCCCAACCACTTCTACCCGGTATTAGACCTTCCCAGGAATGCCCCAAGACCCGGCAACCCACCCGCCAAGAAGCATAACACCCCCAAACAGGCCAAAAGCAAAATCTCATACTTGCAATATTTCTGGGCCTTCGGTCCAAACGCGCTGCGTAGCTAGGCCATAAGTCGGGGTTGGCACGACGGATTTCCTGAAAAGCAAATGCAATCAAGATTAGAGTGTCCCAGCAGTGCTCCCAGACCACGAAACTCACCCGCAAACACCAGGAAGCCCCCCAAACAGGCCCCCGAAAACGCTACATAGAGCAAAATGTCAGAAATAGCCCAAAAAAAAATCGGCCTGGATTTTGTCCCAACCACTTCTACCCGGTATTAGACCTTCCCAGGAATGCCCCAAGACCCGGCAACCCACCCGCCAAGAAGCATAACACCCCCAAACAGGCCAAAAGCAAAATCTCATACTTGCAATATTTCTGGGCCTTCGGTCCAAACGCGCTGCGTAGCTAGGCCATAAGTCGGGGTTGGCACGACGGATTTCCTGAAAAGCAAATGCAATCAAGATTAGAGTGTCCCAGCAATGCTCTCAGACCACGAAACTCACCCACAAACAGACGGAACCCCCCCTAAGAGCACCTCAAAGGCAAGCAAGTCATCAAAAACACAAAAAAATTTCCGCCTCGGATTTGGCACAAACCACTTTTAGTGCTTCCCAGCAATGGCCCCAGACCCGTCAACTCACCTGCAAAGAGGTAGAACAACACCCCCACAAGTGCTGAGTCTTTCTTCATTGGGCGTAAACCAGCCCTCTGCTTTGATGGAAATAGGAGTCTGGAGGAGGAGGATAGAGGAGCATGTTCTTCTGAACTTGTGAACCTGAGGAATGCAGACTGCGGCACCTTCAAATAAATTAGCAAACAAGTGAAGACAGTTCTGCTGATGGGCTTGTTTTTGTGATTATCTGATTAAAGTTTGAATTATATTAACTGTGCACAACAAAGAAAGACAGACACACAGGAATAAAAGTGAATAAGGATGAAAAAGAAAGTTATTGATTCGTTGTCTCATTTTCAGGGCTCGAAGTCGGTATCACGGTCCAGGAATAAGAATAAGGCTTCGTCATCATACTCTGCGAATTCAGCCAGGGTGAGGTCAGTCACAGTGCCACCTGACAGAGTAGAAATTCCCTCATCTATGGTGCTGGCCACCTCCTCTTCATCCGGCACGCTCTCTCGTACTCTTATATCTGGTGGTATGAGGTGCTGATTCATCTTGATCATTGTTAACCTCTCCACATTTTTGGGCGAGAGGCGGCTCCGTTTGGGAGTTACAATCCCACCAGCCGCACTGAAAACCCGTTCAGAAGACACACTTGCGAGTGGGCAAGACAAGTAGTTTAAAGCCAGGTTGGTGAGCTGTGGCCACAATTCTTTTTTCCCATGCCAATACGCCAATGGGTCAGAATTAACATAGACCTCTGTGGAGTCATTCAGATAGTCCTTCACCATCGACTCAAGGTCCTCCTCCAAGGTTCCTCCACTTTGCGTAGCTCTTGCTGTGCCTCTGACCTTTTGAGAACCAAACCCACGCAGAGCTAGCCAATCCTCTTCAGCCTCCAATGTTTCTGTTGTCTTTCGTGCAGATGATCCGGTTGCCGGTGTCTTTAACGGCTGAGAGGTCACTTGTGCCACAGCCACAGGTGCAGAAGTGGATTGTTTTGACTGGGGATGGCCTGCTGATGTACTGCCATTTCCTTCAATTTCCAGCCGTTCTGTTTCAAACTTCTTGGCTGACAAGGCTAGCCAACGTTTGTACTTTGTAACATCTTCATCAGCAAAAGGAAAGAATGCTCTGCCTGCCAGCGCCTTTTTGTAGCGTGGATCCAGAATAGTAGCACAAATGTAATGCTGTTCTGAGTGGATCTTTTGAAGACGTTCATCACCTTGTAGGAGCTCTAATAATTTCTCAGCCAGAAGCAAAGAGTCTTTCTTTTTGTCATCTTTTCGAAACACAGAACACACCTCCTTCAGTTGGTCCTCCAGCATGTACAACAATGGGATAGCTTTTCCCAAATTAGAGTCCTCCTTGCTGACTGCACGTGTGAAGACCTCAAAAGGACAAAGCATGCGTGTTAGGCTTTCAACTATGTTCCATTGCGGCCCACCCATCCTCAGCTCCTCTATACCCTCTTTCAAGAAATATTGATCGAGTTGCGTATACTGCTCATACAGACGCTCAAGCATGTAGAAGGTTGAGTTCCAACGTGTTACCACCTCCTGGATGAGTGCTTTCACTGGCATTTGACATTGATATAGCATGCTCCTCAGCTGCTTGCGGGCCTTAAAAGAATGCCTGAAATGCTTGCAAATTTTTCGGCAGTTCTCCAATACACTGTACGCTGCACTGCGTTTATTACCCAAGAATTTTTGGACAACCAGGTTTATACAGTGCGCCAAACACGGCACTCTGAAATAGTAACCGTCCCTCATGGCCTTAACTATATTGGAGCCATTGTCCGTGGAAACATAACCAACCTTGCGTTTTAGTGGGGACAGACAGTTAAGGACCTTTGTGTTAAAGACATCCAAAATGTTTTCTGCTGTGTGACGTTTCTCCAAACCAAACATGGCTAGTGTTGCATGTTTCCGAGCACCTTTAAAAACAATGTTAGTGTCAACACCTGAGTTTAGCTTTGCTTTAGCCCCTGAAAAAGAGACCCAGTGTGCAGTGATGCACATGTAATCAGCGCCTGCGCCACTGGTCCACATGTCTGTTGTCAGATGTATAGTGTGAACAGCACTCTTCTGCAAAGCTGCCCCAATCACCTTCAGAACATCTTCATGTAGTGCTGGAACCGCAACTCGGGCAAAATAGAACCGGCTAGGAACCTTCCATTTAGGGCAGAGCGCTGTCACTAATTCTAGAAAACCAACCCCTTCTACAAAAGAAAAAGGGAGAAGGTCCAGAGCTAGCATTTTAGCCAGCTTAGTGTTATACAGACGGGTCATTGGGTGGTTGCGTTCATATTGCGCTTCTGTAAACAACATCTTTTTAATGTTGCCCTGGACCAATGATTTACGGGATGATGATGATCTCTTCGACCCAGTTACGCTCGCTGATGAACTTTTCCGCATTGATGTCTCACTCTCTCCCACACTCTTAGGGCCAGATGTAGGTAGCCCTTTACCGATCGGAAACGGCCGAAAATACCGATTTTCGGCCGTTTCCGATCGGTAAAGGGCTATTGAGATGTAGGGGCACATTTTCGGTAATTTTACCGAATCGGTATCATTACCGAATCGGTAAATTTACCGATTCGGTAATATGTACCGAATCGGTAAAATAATTACCGATTCGGTAATATTTACCGATTCGGTAAAATTACCGAAAATGCAATGTAGGTGGCCAATTTACCATTGGCACATGGCTTACAGAATCTGTATTTTACCATGGAATACAAATCCATGGTAAAATACTGATTCCTGTGTACATGCACATCTGTGCATGTACACATGTGCCATGTGACAGACAGACGTGCCCTTAGGGCATGTCTGTGTGCCACATTGCACACATGCCCGTTTTGGGGGTGCTAGAGGGTGTCAAAGTGACACCCCCTGCACCCTTGCCAAAGTCGGTATTTACCGATTCGGTAAATACCGATTCGGTATTTGACTTGAATCCTATGGGCTTCAAAGGCCCATAGGATTCAATAGCAAATACCGATTCGGTATTTACCGAATCGGTAAATACCGAATTTTAAGGATTCGGAAAAGAATCCAGATGTTGGGACCTACATCCCATTTACCGATTTTGAAATACCGAATCGGTAAAATTCGGTATTTCAAAATCGGTAAATGGGATTTACCTACATCGGGCCCTTAGTGTGGCTCCCATGGGGTGTGCTGCTGACATGGGAACTGGGTGTAAGTGAAGTGTTTGAATCGTCTTCTTCTACCTCCTCGTCATCAGCAGATGACAAATCAACGTTTTCATTACGTGCAATTCCGGCTTTCTTGACCGCCTCTAGGTGCGGAAACCATTCGACAGCGTGCCTTCTCTCAAGATGACCTCTCTGGCCTCCGGTACCATAGTTAGAACCAAGCTTACCACGACTAAATCGAAGCTTACAAAGGCTACAAATGGCTACGTTTTCCTTTTTTGGGCAAACACTAAAGAAGTCCCAAACTGGAGACTTGAAATGTCTTCGGGGGCCGGAGGAGGCGGCGATACTGGTGGTGGTGGTCCTGCTGCTAATGACAGATGAAGTGGAGGATGTGGATTGCCGAACTTCAGTACGTTTTGCACTTTCACCACCACGAATTGAGGTCGAGGACGAGGTGGGTACCTTCTTGCGAAGAAATATGGAAGCGGTAGGTTTTGGTGTACTACTTAACTCCAAATCTAATGATTCCATTTCCATTGCCTCCTCGCCGACATCATCATCACGCTCAGCAGCTTCTCGGGATAGGGTCAAAATGTCTCTTTGCTGCATGCCCAGTGGGGCTGCAGTGACCTTTGTGATGACTGGCTCGTCGTCATCGTGAGAGGCTTCATCACCAGCAGTATCTGTCACTTCTTGTTGAGCCTCATCACACTCCATAGGTTTGAGTTTTTGGACGACCTTCCTTTTACGCTTAGGAGGTACCGGTGTCAGATCATGGTGTGCCTCTGCCTCACTGTCAGACCGCAGTTGTGGTTCCCAAGACAGATCACTTGCACCAGAACGAGGTGGGCTTGAAGAAGATGTAGACACCCCCCTTGATCTTTTCCTTGCTAGGGATGTGGAAGACAATGAATGATCATCAGGAGGAGTGGCTTCCAATGATACCTCAGCTTCATTGTCGATTTCCAAATGTGCCCCTACTTCGGGAGGAACAACTATTGTGGGCACTTGTGAACGTCCATGCACCTTTGCTTGCGCATCTCCTTTTGCTGCCTCTCCTTCCACATGTACTTGGGCGTGTACTTGCACATGGTGTTGTTGTTGCGGCTGTGGTTGTTCAACACTTGTCAGATGAGTTACAACAACCTGTGTTGATTCAGGGACATTGCTGCTACTTTCTTGCGATGAGCCAACATCACTGGTCGATGGTGATTGGAGAAGTACACTGACTGCCTCTGAAGCACTCAAGGGCTTTGACTTAAGTTGGCGTGGTGGTGGAGGCACTGAACCCAATGGAGCAGGGGTGCTGCTCTCAGGTTGGTCCCCAGCAGATCCTGCTGCTGCAGGCGTACTTTTTTTTTTGCTCCCAAAAAAAGTGGCGGGTGGCACACCAGCCTCCTTGGTAACTTGCTTCTTCTGCTCCTTACTAGCAACTTTCTTGCTAGAGGAGCTACGGAGAACTTTCTTTGGGGCCATCTTCTTCAGAGCAGGTCAGACAGCAGGCCGCAGTTGCACGAATTGTAGAGTTGTCTGAGGCCAGACGTGACGTCGCGTGACGTTATGCTGCACACACACACCGCTGCAGGACTTCTTCCTGGCACTGGTGGTTCTCTTGAGTCTTGTGCACCTAAAAAAAATGGAAGACAGAGGAACATCAGTTCAGTTATAGAGCACAAAAAAATCGAAAAACACTGCAAAATCAGCACAATCCCAATCCATCCATGCCCTCCATAATGTTTAAATTCAAGACAACCCACAGAAATACTAGGCCCATGCAAGACTCACTACCCCTGGGCATAAATAAAGGTTGAAAAGTAGGCAAAATGGTTGGAGGCCTAACAACAAAGCCTGCATTCAAAATGGCCACTTGCCTGCCAGCACATGGCCAGTGCCTGTAGCTGCACTCAAAATGGCCACCAGCCACATGGCATGTCCCTCCCCATGAACACCCCCAAAAATCGAAAAACACTGCAAAATCAGCACAATCCCATTCCATCCATGGCCTCCATGATGTTTAAATTCAAGACAGCCCACAGAAAGACTAGGCCCATGCTAGACTCAAATACCCCTGGTGAAAAGGCCACAAGTACAGGCCCAAAAATCGAAAAACACTGCAAAATGAGCACAATCCTATTCCATCCATGGCCTCCATGATGTTTAAATTCAAGACAGCCCACAGAAAGACTAGGCCCATGCTAGACTCAAATACCCCTGGTGAAAAGGCCACAAGTACAGGCCCAAAAATCGAAAAACACTGCAAAATGAGCACAATCCTATTCCATCCATGGCCTCCATGATGTTTAAATTCAAGACAGCCCACAGAAAGACTAGGCCCATGCTAGACTCAAATACCCATGGTGAAAAGGCCACAAGTACAGGCCCAAAAATCGAAAAACACTGCAAAATCAGCACAATCCTATTCCATCCATGGCCTCCATGATGTTTAAATTCAAGACAGCCCACAGAAAGACTAGGCCCATGCTAGACTCAAATACCCCTGGTGAAAAGGCCACAAGTACAGGCCCAAAAATCGAAAAACACTGCAAAATGAGCACAATCCTATTCCATCCATGGCCTCCATGATGTTTAAATTCAAGACAGCCCACAGAAAGACTAGGCCCATGCTAGACTCAAATACCCCTGGTGAAAAGGCCACAAGTACAGGCCCAAAAATCGAAAAACACTGCAAAATGAGCACAATCCTATTCCATCCATGGCCTCCATGATGTTTAAATTCAAGACAGCCCACAGAAAGACTAGGCCCATGCTAGACTCAAATACCCCTGGTGAAAAGGCCACAAGTACAGGCCCAAAAATCGAA
This sequence comes from Lissotriton vulgaris, assembly GCF_964263255.1. Classification (NCBI taxonomy): domain Eukaryota; kingdom Metazoa; phylum Chordata; class Amphibia; order Caudata; family Salamandridae; genus Lissotriton; species Lissotriton vulgaris. Next base: position 42,841 of record NW_028250652.1, on the reverse strand, counting down.
AAACACTGCAAAATCAGCACAATCCTATTCCATCCATGGCCTCCATTATGTTTAAATTCAAGACAGCCCACAGAAAGACTAGGCCCATGCTAGACTCAAATACCCCTGGTGAAAAGGCCACAAGTACAGGCCCAAAAATCGAAAAACACTGCAAAATCAGCACAATCCTATTCCATCCATGGCCTCCATGATGTTTAAATTCAAGACAGCCCACAGAAAGACTAGGCCCATGCTAGACTCAAATACCCCTGGTGAAAAGGCCACAAGTACAGGCCCAAAAATCGAAAAACACTGCAAAATGAGCACAATCCTATTCCATCCATGGCCTCCATGATGTTTAAATTCAAGACAGCCCACAGAAAGACTAGGCCCATGCTAGACTCAAATACCCCTGGTGAAAAGGCCACAAGTACAGGCCCAAAAATCGAAAAACACTGCAAAATCAGCACAATCCTATTCCATCCATGGCCTCCATGATGTTTAAATTCAAGACAGCCCACAGAAAGACTAGGCCCATGCTAGACTCAAATACCCCTGGTGAAAAGGCCACAAGTACAGGCCCAAAAACTCGAAAAACACTGCAAAATGAGCACAATCCTATTCCATCCATGGCCTCCATGATGTTTAAATTCAAGACAGCCCACAGAAAGACTAGGCCCATGCTAGACTCAAATACCCCTGGTGAAAAGGCCACAAGTACAGGCCCAAAAATCGAAAAACACTGCAAAATGAGCACAATCCTATTCCATCCATGGCCTCCATGATGTTTAAATTCAAGACAGCCCACAGAAAGACTAGGCCCATGCTAGACTCAAATACCCCTGGTGAAAAGGCCACAAGTACAGGCCCAAAAATCGAAAAACACTGCAAAATGAGCACAATCCTATTCCATCCATGGCCTCCATGATGTTTAAATTCAAGACAGCCCACAGAAAGACTAGGCCCATGCTAGACTCAAATACCCCTGGTGAAAAGGCCACAAGTACAGGCCCAAAAATCGAAAAACACTGCAAAATCAGCACAATCCTATTCCATCCATGGCCTCCATGATGTTTAAATTCAAGACAGCCCACAGAAAGACTAGGCCCATGCTAGACTCAAATACCCCTGGTGAAAAGGCCACAAGTACAGGCCCAAAAATCGAAAAACACTGCAAAATGAGCACAATCCTATTCCATCCATGGCCTCCATGATGTTTAAATTCAAGACAGCCCACAGAAAGACTAGGCCCATGCTAGACTCAAATACCCCTGGTGAAAAGGCCACAAGTACAGGCCCAAAAATCGAAAAACACTGCAAAATGAGCACAATCCTATTCCATCCATGGCCTCCATGATGTTTAAATTCAAGACAGCCCACAGAAAGACTAGGCCCATGCTAGACTCAAATACCCCTGGTGAAAAGGCCACAAGTACAGGCCCAAAAATCGAAAAACACTGCAAAATCAGCACAATCCTATTCCATCCATGGCCTCCATGATGTTTAAATTCAAGACAGCCCACAGAAAGACTAGGCCCATGCTAGACTCAAATACCCCTGGTGAAAAGGCCACAAGTACAGGCCCAAAAATCGAAAAACACTGCAAAATCAGCACAATCCCATTCAATCCATGGCCTCCATGATGTTTAAATTCAAGACAACCCACAGAAATACTAGGCCCATGCAAGACTCACTACCCCTGGGCATAAATAAAGGTTGAAAAGTAGGCAAAATGGTTGGAGGCCTAACAACAAAGCCTGCATTCAAAATGGCCACTTGCCTGCCAGCACATGGCCAGTGCCTGTAGCTGCACTCAAAATGGCCACCAGCCACATGGCATGATGTCCCTCCCCATGAACACCCCCAAAAATCGAAAAACACTGCAAAATCAGCACAATCCCATTCCATCCATGGCCTCCATGATGTTTAAATTCAAGACAGCCCACAGAAAGACTAGGCCCATGCTAGACTCAAATACCCCTGGTGAAAAGGCCACAAGTACAGGCCCAAAAATCGAAAAACACTGCAAAATCAGCACAATCCCATTCCATCCATGGCCTCCATGATGTTTAAATTCAAGACAGCCCACAGAAAGACTAGGCCCATGCTAGACTCAAATACCCCTGGTGAAAAGGCCACAAGTACAGGCCCAAAAATCGAAAAACACTGCAAAATCAGCACAATCCCATTCAATCCATGGCCTCCATGATGTTTAAATTCAAGACAACCCACAGAAATACTAGGCCCATGCAAGACTCACTACCCCTGGGCATAAATAAAGGTTGAAAAGTAGGCAAAATGGTTGGAGGCCTAACAACAAAGCCTGCATTCAAAATGGCCACTTGCCTGCCAGCACATGGCCAGTGCCTGTAGCTGCACTCAAAATGGCCACCAGCCACATGGCATGTCCCTCCCCATGAACACCCCCAAAAATCGAAAAACACTGCAAAATCAGCACAATCCCATTCCATCCATGGCCTCCATGATGTTTAAATTCAAGACAGCCCACAGAAAGACTAGGCCCATGCTAGACTCAAATACCCCTGGTGAAAAGGCCACAAGTACAGGCCCAAAAATCGAAAAACACTGCAAAATCAGCACAATCCCATTCCATCCATGGCCTCCATGATGTTTAAATTCAAGACAGCCCACAGAAAGACTAGGCCCATGCTAGACTCAAATACCCCTGGTGAAAAGGCCACAAGTACAGGCCCAAAAATCGAAAAACACTGCAAAATCAGCACAATCCCATTCAATCCATGGCCTCCATGATGTTTAAATTCAAGACAACCCACAGAAATACTAGGCCCATGCAAGACTCACTACCCCTGGGCATAAATAAAGGTTGAAAAGTAGGCAAAATGGTTGGAGGCCTAACAACAAAGCCTGCATTCAAAATGGCCACTTGCCTGCCAGCACATGGCCAGTGCCTGTAGCTGCACTCAAAATGGCCACCAGCCACATGGCATGTCCCTCCCCATGAACACCCCCAAAAATCGAAAAACACTGCAAAATCAGCACAATCCCATTCCATCCATGGCCTCCATGATGTTTAAATTCAAGACAGCCCACAGAAAGACTAGGCCCATGCTAGACTCAAATACCCCTGGTGAAAAGGCCACAAGTACAGGCCCAAAAATCGAAAAACACTGCAAAATCAGCACAATCCCATTCCATCCTTGGCCTCCATGATGTTTAAATTCAAGACAGCCCACAGAAAGACTAGGCCCATGCTAGACTCAAATACCCCTGGTGAAAAGGCCACAAGTACAGGCCCAAAAATCGAAAAACACTGCAAAATCAGCACAATCCCATTCCATCCATGGCCTCCATGATGTTTAAATTCAAGACAGCCCACAGAAAGACTAGGCCCATGCACCACTCACTACCCCTGGTCAAGGCCCCAACAACAGGTCAAAAATCGAAAAACACAAAATTTTACAAAAAAAAAAAATCGAAAAACACAGAAAAATCAGCACAATCCCAATTCATCTATGGCCTCCATGATGTTTAAGTTCAAGACAACCCACAGAAAGAATCAGTCCACCCACCACTGAGTACCCCTGGGGAAAAGGCCCCAAAACAGCCCAAAAATCGAAAATCCCAAAATTTTAGTTGCAGCAACTGTAATGCCCCAAACAAACTTACTTGTAAAATTTCTAATCCAACAGTGATCCAAAGAAAGTCAAAAAGGCCTCAAATCCAAAGATCCAGCAGCATCCACAAAAAGTAATCCTTCCAGGTCCACATCCGAATGAAAAGTGACCAGGAGATGGACAAAGCACTGGGAGGAGCCTGCTGAACAGGAACAGGAAGTTGAAGACTATGGGGCACTTCCTTCCTCCCACCCCCCTGCCCCCCTCCCCAAAATGGACTCCTCGCTAAAAAAGTGCAGGCAAATGTCAAACTAAGGAGTTATTCACATAAAAATCATCATTTCTAGAAGGTTTATGCTGCTTGCTGGTGGATTTCTTGTGCAGAATTGCAAATTTATATTTTCGCTCGCCGCATCTCAAATCTCGCAATTGCGAAGTACCGCGAGACGTGATCTCGCCGTACTCGCGTTGACAAACTATCGCTGGCAAGCCGCGATGACGTAATCGCGCTCGCAAATTCCCGCGGGAACACACAGCAAGATCCAAAATGGCGCAGCACTCGCAAACTATCGAAAAAAACAACTCGGCAAACGATGATAAACGCCGCGCGCCGCAAAAATTGTATCACCAACGCCGCGCGCCGCCAAAAAAATCCGCTGCGTGCGAATTTGCGGATTTTGCGGGAAATCCGCAAATCTCGCGGATTGCGGATTTCCCGAAAATCCGCAAAATCCGCGAGCGGAACGGATTTTCCGCCCACGCTTAGTAGGAATAGATGTTCATCCTTGCCCAGCATCTGTAGGTCGTACCATTTTTTGATGAGAGTATCATACTCTTTGATACTTTGTTGGTACGTAGTCATAGTACACTTGGTGTAAAAGTTTTCATCCGAGAGCTGTCTCAATGCCTCAGTTTTATAATAGTCCCTACTCATTAAAACAATGTTCCCACCTTTATCAGAAGGTTTCACCACGATGTTTTTGTCCTCTTTTAGTTTTATTAGCGCTTCATGTTGCTGTTCAGTGATTTTGAAGTTGCGACTGGTATGGTTAGACTTTCGATACCTCATGAGGTCGTTGATCATGGCTTCGCTGAACGCATCCACGGCATCCCATGAGGACTGAGGGACAAATACGGAAGGAGGTTTGAAATTACTCTCCTCCCTTTCTTGATCAATCCCTTGCAGCTCAGCCCTTTGTGCAGTGTCCAAGTGTTGAACATCTAGTGTCCCATCTCTTTCAAGATCTTCCAGGGCTTCAACTGTTACCAGATCTCTACTGCTCAGGGCATCAGTGGCTGTTATTCTTGCCCCCTGATTTTTAGGATCTTGAGTGTGGGGGCGTAGTTTGAAGTATTTGTGGAGTTTTAATTTTCGCGTAAAGCGAAACAGATCAATCCTTGTTTGGGTATACTCCAGTTCTTTGTTGGGGCAGAAGGTTAGTCCTAGACTGAGAACTTCAGTTTCTTGGTTGGTCAATTGTTTGGACGTCAGGTTGACAACCGTTAAATTGGCTTGTTCTTGTGAGCCATTTGTATCAGAAATCACTATTTCTTGGTGCGGTTGCGATTGACCCAGCGGGAGCTCCTTGTTCCCCCTCTTCCTCCTTTTTCCGCCCCTTGACCTCCTCGTCCTCCTGGTGCTTCTGTTTCTGGTTCCTCCGTGTCCGGGGGTTTGTTCTTTCCTTCACGGAGCCATGTGCTCTTGAGCACCTCGTACTCCTCTTGAAAAGGGGTTCTGTTACTTTTGCCTTGTTGCGTTCCGCGATTTCGCCCCCTTTGTATTTGCTCAGTTTGTTCATCGCCTGACTCGTTTTCAGTGACCTCTGACTCAGAGGTGGCGATGTCCAATCCTGTAGATGTTCCAGTGATTGTGCTTGAGCTTTTCAATAGAGCCTTACGTGGGGCGTCAAATTTCTTGGCATAGGTAAGGACACGCCCTGTCAGGTAGTCGTTGGCGTCCCGCTCATACTTTTCTTGCTTCCGATTCCTTATTTTGGTCTCATATTTCACCAAGCGAGCTTTCATTTGTTCTTTTTTCTCAGTGATTAACAGTATGGTGTTTGAATCGGTCTCTTTGTCAAGTTCATCATTGATCAATGAGATCTCGGCCAGTACTTTCTCACGGTCGCTCCATGCATATTTTATCAGTATTTTCAGAGTCCCCTCACAGTACGTGGCAGTGTGTTCAAACCAATCGGTGAGCAACTGTGGATCTGGGTGCTCGTAAGATGGAACTGTATGTACCCTTAGACCCCTAGGTACTCTTCTTTCCTCCACATAGTTGGTGAGACTGGTTGCCTCCCACCACTTGCGTATTTCACGCTCATAAAGCCTCTCAAGTTTCACCATGGCCGATGTTAACTTGTCACATGACAGCTCCGCAGACGCGCCTGCTGCTGCTGCCGGCGGCTTTTCTCGCCGTGTAAACATTCCCTGTGCCGCTGTGTGGCGTTCGGCATCAGTAAACATAGTGACAATAGCCTTCAGTCTTATTGTTCCACGTCTCGCTTATAAGCTTCAGGCACTTCTTCCCTTGAAGCTAAGCTGAGACCAGTGAGGGTGCCTGCGCCCCTGCCAGTTCGATTTCGCCCTCGGACACCCTGCCGCAATGCCCGCTTTCAATGCGCATGTGTGCAAACAGTGGGGGTCAAAGTCCTTAGTAGCGCTTACCGGGTGGCGTCTTCCTCGGGAAGCTTCAGTCGCGGCCGCAACCAAACGTCTTCCTCCGTGTTCCGCCCTCGGAAAGGACGCATCCCTCTGTTGATGGCGGGAGGCGGCGGTGCACGGTTTATATTGCAAAACGCTCCTTTCCTGCAGGGAAACTGCTCACTCGTGGGTGGGTGCTGTCAGCGGCTCGCAGGACGCCGCATAACATCACGCTCCAACTCCTCCTCATATAAGAAGAAGACGACAGCACTCGAGGGTTACTTTCAAAAACGTGCAGGTTTATTACTCACAGGCACCCTCCACAAACGCGTTTCGGCGTGCTGCCTTCGTCAGTGTGGTAACAACATTATACACTCTTAGGTGGATTATATAAGACATTTTCACTTTCTTGTTACAATCATAGAAATAGACAGAGGACAACCCCACTATGGTCACTGTAGGCGCCATCTTTGAATGTCAATATGTGCAACCTAAAAATGTTATACAGGATATATATATATATATACCACCAAAGTTGTGCTGGTAACTGAGCCACATGCACTTCAGGGGGGGAAAAGTGTTGTGGGACCGGTGCCCCTGTTAATGTTCCAACACCAACTTGCGTTACAAGTAGGAACACCAACACCAAGCTGAAGGTTTCAGGAAAATGCTTTTATTCGTGTTGAAAGCTGGCAGGTAAAATAAACCAAATGCGTTTCTCCTCCCAAAGAGGCTTGATCAAGGGCACAGTCTCTGCTTTCACCTCGCCTCACGCTTTACCGGTTTGTTTGATTTTCTCTCAGAGTGCACTTTTCAAACAGGTGTGTCCATTTTATTGTCCACGATGAGTAACAGCCTGTCGCAACTTTACTAGTTCCTTTTAATGCAAACATGCTGCCTTTTGTATTTAAGTGGGGCTGTTACTCTTCGTGGACAATAAAATGGACACACCTGTTCATAAGTGCACTCTGGGAGAAAACCAAACCAACCGATAAAGTGTGAGGTCTCTGTGACGTTATAGTTAGAAATTAGCATTTAAGAAACCTTTGATTTTCACTGAAGAACACATAGGTTTCAGGGACGTTATAGTTAGAAATTAGCATTTTAAAAAACTTAGAAATTCACAGAAAAAAACACAGGTTTCAGGGCTGTTATAGTTAGTTGGAAATTTCACTCATACAAAACCAGAGAAATTCGGCCATTATAGTTAGTTGAGCTAACTATAACTCGTGCCCCAGCATTGCACTGCTGATGACATCACATATTACAACATTCATGACATGGTCAGTGACATCACTGATTACATAACTGATGGCATCACTGATGACGTCTCTGATGACATCATCTAGTGACTGTGAAAAAACCATAGGTTTCATGAGTGTTACAGTTAGCTGGACATTTCACTCGTACAAAACCATAGAAATTTCTCTGTTATAGTTAGTTGTGCTAACTATAACTCGCTCGCCTGCAATGCACTGCTGATGATGTCACAAATTACATCATTCATGACACATCTGTGTCATGGGGATATTGTTTTTTGTGCAGGGACTACTTCCTGCACAAAAACAATCACTAAAGGCATTTTCCTCCTTCAATGTGTGCTGTGGAATGTAGCATGCATTGAAAGAGGAAATAAGAGGAGAAATGATAACTCCAGAAATGGTAACTCCAGACAAGCATGACTATTACCTGGACTTTTGCAGGACTGACTCAGTACTCTGCAAGGGGTTAAGGGACCTCATACATTGTGCACATTTGACTGTGCCACTGCTTGTCTCAATGCCTGAGTCATTCTGCAAGTGCATAGACAGTGACTAGGCTCCTAGAGTGCTAGTAGTTGACAGCAGGATAAGTTTATAAGCGCTTATGTTTCAGCAGAGTGATTAGATAAGGACATGCTTCTGTCAGGATGATTGTTGGAGTGGACACAGACTCACAGTGTGATTCCAGGCAAGCATGACTATTACCTGGACTTTTGCAGGACTGACTCAGTAGTCTGCAAGGGGTTAAGGGACAGCATACGTTTTGCACATTTGACTTAACACTGCTTGTCTCAATGCCCGAGTTATTTTGCAACTGCATAGACAGTGACTGGGTTCCTAAAGTGCTAGTAGTTGACAGCAGGATACGTTTATAAGCACTTATGTTTCAGCAGAGGGATTAGATAAGGACATGTTTCTGTCAGGATGTTTGTATGAGTGGACACAGACTCACAGTGTGATTCCAGACAAGCATGACTATTGCCTGGACTTTTGCAGGACTAACTCAGTAGTCTGCAAAGTGTTAAGGGACCGCATACATTGTGATATAAAAAAGAAAAGACCTGTGCTTTGTAGTAAGTTAAAAATAGAGTCAGTTATACTGACTGAGCTAGACTATGCTAGAGGAAACCAGTTTCTAACGGTGAATGGTCACAATATTCTATAGTAGTGACTAGGAAATCCAGCACCTTCCAACAGTATAACTCACACAATATGAAAATTAATGAAACATAGTGTAACAGGTAAACACACAGGATAAAATATGAAAGGTATAAACACAATTTATTAAAAAGCCTCCCTATATGGGTTACAGTCTAAATAAAATACAATAAAACATACAACAAAATCAATTGAGTTATTAATAAAGCCAAAAGGGGGTCAAAGTACAAGGGGTCAAAGTAACAAAGGTCGACGCTGCTTTTCGGTGTTCATCTAAACTTTTTACACCTTCTTCAGGACACTTTGACGATTCGTAATTTATCTAAAAATTTTAAAAAAACATTTTTTTAGAAATGTACTTCTTCATCACATAGTCATTCATAGTTATACAGTGTTTACCTTTCTAGCTACAATAAATTGACAAACATTGTCTCGCATTTTACCTGTTATCTAATGGAAAAAGGGGGGAAACGTGCTTATGTAGGAGCCTGTTATTGCTTTCCTACTGGATCTATTCTAGCGAGTTCTAGTACTTAATGTCACTTGATAATGTGATATAAGTCTTTTAAACAGAAAAATAGTATCAATAATATTGAGAGAGAGTACCTGATCATAATGGACGTATCTCTTTTGCTCATTGAGAAGGCCTCTTAGTTTACCGGATATATATGTATCATCAGGTTGTCATACATTATTAAAATCTGCAAATTTGTACTGCGACCTTAAGTGAGGGAAATTAACAAATTATTAGATCAACCGTGGGGATCAGTCTGTTATTAGTAAATTTGTTCATTAGGTATTCTATGATAGGTACCTGTTTTTCAGTTCCAGGTGTACAGTAAAGGAACCACGGAGGAGCCACCGGACTGGTATTTCAATTGTAGTCTGTGTGGTACGGGCTTGGGTCCCTTTCTGATTTTTTGGGAAACCTATATATAGGAGGACATATTATATGTCATATCGATCGATATTTAGAAACCTTAAAGTTTCTTACTAGGTTTCTTTGAACACAAAGGATCTTGTTTACTTACCACACTTGTTTGGTCTTTTATTCCAAACAATGTGTAAATATTCGAAGGCAAAGGTTCATCACCTGTTTGGAAAAAGCGAGTATGTTTGAGGGACCTTCTATTTAAATAAATTGGGCATTCTTGGATTATATTACATATTATGCGTGTATATTGAGCGTGGTACAGAAAAGTCTATTGTCTACATAGACTTTGTTAAGGCCGTTTATTTAAGGCAGGAGGAATATATTCCTCTATCTTCCACCTAATGTGGCGAGATAGCAGTGATTCTTTTAAGTAAAAAGCGGGGGGTGGTTTATTTTCCACTCATGCCAATACTCCACGCATGGTATACTAGCAACTGCAGCTACCTTCTGCACTATGTGGCAAGATGACATTGATTCTCTCTTTTTTTATTTTTATTAAAGTAGGATAGGGGGGTTTTCTATTCCACTAGTGCTAGTATTCCACGCTTTATATACTTAAAACTGCAGCGTTAAGCTCCATATGCAGTTTACATACATATCGTTTTTTAAAGAAACTAGGGGGGCTTCCTACCAGTTTACTAAAAATTATAACCCACCCTGGTTCCCTTACCTGAAAGTTTCGGGTCGGCCTCCCTGCTCCTCCGTGTTCTGCGTCATCCATAGAAATGATGGCATGGACGCGGGGGCTGCTTAAGTACTGTCACTTCCTGATTTAACCCGGAAGTACTCCCAGCGAAAAACAGAGTTTATCCAAACTTTACCTTTCTATAATGTATTATGTACAAATAAAGTAATTTATTTGTTTTGTCATGGTTTATATGTTTTAAGCAGATGATAGCCTAATAATTCTTAATTAAAGGGCTTTATATCGACGGGTTCCTAATGCCGAGATGTAACTTCCGGAGATCGGAATTTCTACAGTTCCTATTTTACTTTATGCCCGTATTTTAGATGTGGAGTATTCTACCCGCATTGATTTATTTCAGTAGTATTCTATCCCAACTGTGTATTTATTCGAAATATCCTTTTATTTGCGTATCAGAACAACCGCGGCCATTTTAGATTGGGAACCGATTGCCGAGTTTTACATTTCCTCCGATTTTTGGTGACTAGTTTCAGTAGCATTATTAATTAAGGATTTAGATCTAGATGAATTGCACACATGTCGTGCCTGGAGTGTTCTCCCTGTTCATAATTAATGCAGACCTGTTAAGGACACTGTTGATATAGTACCACTAGACATGAATAACCATGGTGGCCATCTTACATTGGGCAAAAACAGTATATACTTATTTACTCAGACCATCAATATATTTCTTGGTTGTTCTATGTATAAAAAAACATTTTCAATTAGTTACCAAATCACATTTGTATTAGTGAATAGTTAACATCACAAACATAGTCAAGTAGTAGGAGAAATTACAAATGGTTAAAAATACATTTTCTGTGTCTACATTGTACATGGTTGGTTCTAGTTTGCCTAAAATGAAATTCATATAGACAATATTTCTAATTACCCTTTCTTATTTTAGTCCTATTCACTAATAAGTAATGCAGGACACAGTGTTTATTCTTTGTAGTTATCAACGCATATAGAACCCCATTTCCTAAGGTTTTATAGGACTGACCTATCGAGTGTTCTGCAAACTACATCCTAGTTGGACATTTTCTAGGTTCGATTACAGATGAATGGTTCTCTTATCACTTCAAGTGTTCTGCAAAATGCATCCTAGTTGGACAATTTCTATGTATGATTACAGATGAATGGTTCTCTTATGACCTCAGGGGATCTATATGACAAGTCTCTCCCATTCCTCTCTGTTATTTAATCCTGTTCTGAACGTGTTGAAAAGGGACATAAAAAATTGTTCCCTCACTTTTCTCTTAGCCTGTAGATCACATCCTCTCAGGGTTTGGTGCATTACCTCAATGCCACACCATTTCAGATCTTCAATGAGATGATTTTGAGACAGCCAGTGTTCCACAAGGGGGGCTGTCTTCTTTTTTGTGCGAATGGCTGATTTGTGCTCTGTTACTCTGGTTCTGATCTCTCTTGATGTTTCTCCGATGTAAGCCTTATTACATGGGCAAAGTATCATGTATACCAAATTTTTGGTTTTACAATTTATGAAGCTTTTTACTTTGTGTCTGATGCCATTATGCTCAATCGTGTCTCCTTTCATTAGTGTCGAGTAATTCGTACACATATTACAACAAAAATTGCCTACAGGTAGAGGTCTCCTATCTATCGTTTGCTGATTTTCTGTTTTTTCATCTCTAAAGGTGTGGACTAGACAGTTCCTCACTATTCTATTTCTCCGGAAACTGAACATTGGTTTTGGGAGGTTCTCTCCGTTTTTGTTTTTTAAAAGAGACCAATTTCTGTTAATTATATTTTTTACTTTGTTGCTGACGTTACTAAAGTTGGTTACGAATATCAGTCTGTTCTCTCCAGTGTCTGTCTGTTTGGGTTCTTTTCCAAATAGAGAGTCTCTGTCGTAGTATTTGGCACGTTTGTACGCTTTTCTAATTAAATGTTTAGGGTATCCTCTTTCCCTTAACTTATTAGATAGAATGTCAGCGTGTTTGTTAAAGTCTCTGATGTCCGTGCAGTTACGTTTTATTCTTAAATACTGGCCAAAAGGGATGTTATCCTTTTGACTCTTAGGATGATTACTGTTGTAGTGCAATAGGGTGTTACGGTCAGAGGGTTTTGTATATAGTTCTACTGCTAAGGTGCCGTTGTTTTCTTTGATGTTGATGACCAAAAATTCGACACTCCGTTTATCATATTTCAAGGTGAAATGTAAATTCACATCGCCTAAATTGAGCCAAGTAATAAAATTGGTAAGGTCTTCGATGCTTCCAGTCCAAATAAAGAAAATGTCATCGATAAACCTTGACCAACATGTGACGTTCTCATAGTATGGAGCTACAGGGTTAAAGATGTGCTTATCTTCAAAGGCGGCTACATACAAGCAGGCCAGACTGGGAGCACAGGTGGCTCCCATGCTGGTGCCTTTGACCTGTTTGTAATAATCATTTCTGAACAGAAATATGTTATTTTTCAAGATTATTGTTACACATTCTATGATGAAAGTTGCATGGCTACTTAGATCTCCGGTTTCTTGATTAAAAAGGCCCTCTAACATCTTAATTGTATCATCCTGTGGGATGTTGGTGTAGAGGGCCTCAATGTCTAATGTCACTAGCCATTGATTATGTGTGCCATATACTAGGCCTTCAATTTTCTCGATCATGCTAGTTGTGTCTTTGATATAAGCTAGTTGGGCTGTTACTAAGGGTTGTAGGAATTTGTCCACATATTTACTTAGTGGCTCTGTGATAGAGTTGATACTGGACACAATGGGCCGCATAGGTGGGTCCACCAGGTCTTTGTGGACTTTTGGGAGTCCATATAGTGCTGGAGTAATAGGGGACTTGTTTTTTAGAAATCTAAATTCTTCCTCGCATATTATTTCATCTTCTTTAGCAAGATCTAATAGGGAGTTTACTTTTAGAATTAGTGCATTCCATTCATTTCTATTTGATTTACAATAGTGTTCTGGATTGTCCAGTAGGAGCATCATTCTACTATTGTAATCCTCGGTGTTCATCAAGACAATACTTCCACCTTTGTCACCAGGTTTTACAATAAGGTTTTTATTATTTTCTAGGTTTTTAAGTGCCAGATTTTCTGCTTTGCTGAGATTGTAACTATTTACTAAAGCGTACAAACGTGCCAAATACTACGACAGAGACTCTCTATTTGGAAAAGAACCCAAACAGACAGACACTGGAGAGAACAGACTGATATTCGTAACCAACTTTAGTAACGTCAGCAACAAAGTAAAAAATATAATTAACAGAAATTCGTCTCTTTTAAAAAACAAAAACGGAGAGAACCTCCCAAAACCAATGTTCAGTTTCCGGAGAAATAGAACAGTGAGGAACTGTCTAGTCCACACCTTTAGAGATGAAAAAACAGAAAATCAGCAAACGATAGATAGGAGACCTCTACCTGTAGGCAATTTTTGTTGTAATATTTGTACGAATTGCTCGACACTAATGAAAGGAGACACGATTGAGCATAATGGCATCAGACACAAAGTAAAAAGCTTCATAAATTGTAAAACCAAAAATTTGGTATACATGATACTTTGCCCATGTAATAAGGCTTACGTCGGAGAAACATCAAGAGAGATCAGAACCAGAGTAACAGAGCACAAATCAGCCATTCGCACAAAAAAGAAGACAGCCCCCCTTGTGGAACACTGGCTGTCTCAAAATCATCTCATTGAAGATCTGAAATGGTGTGGCATTGAGGTAATGCACCAAACCCTGAGAGGATGTGATCTACAGGCTAAGAGAAAAGTGAGGGAACAATTTTTTATGTCCCCTTTCAACACGTTCAGAACAGGATTAAATAACAGAGAGGAAAGGGAGAGACTTGTCATATAGACCCCCTGAGGTCATAAGAGAACCATTCATCTGTAATCATACATAGAAATTGTCCAACTAGGATGCATTTTGCAGAACACTTGAAGTGATAAGAGAACCATTCATCTGTAATCGAACCTAGAAAATGTCCAACTAGGATGTAGTTTGCAGAACACTCGATAGGTCAGTCCTATAAAACCTTAGGAAATGGGGTTCTATATGCGTTGATAACTACAAAGAATAAACACTGTGTCCTGCATTACTTCTTAGTGAATAGGACTAAAATAAGAAAGGGTAATTAGAAATATTGTCTATATGAATTTCATTTTAGGCAAACTAGAACCAACCATGTACAATGTAGACACAGAAAATGTAATTTTAACCATTTGTAATTTCTCCTACTACTTGACTATGTTTGTGATGTTAACTATTCACTAATACAAATGTGATTTGGTAACTAATTGAAAATGTTTTTTTATACATAGAACAGCCAAGAAATATATTGATGGTCTGAGTAAATAAGTATATACTGTTTTTGCCCAATGTAAGATGGCCGCCATGGTTATTCATGTCTAGTGGTACTATATCAACAGTGTCCTTAACAGGTCTGCATTAATTATGAACAGGGAGAACACTCCAGGCACGACATGTGTGCAATTCATCTAGATCTAAATCCTTAATTAATAATGCTACTGAAACTAGTCACCGAAAATCGGAGGAAATGTAAAACTCGGCAATCGGTCCCCAATCTAAAATGGCCGCGGTTGTTCTGATAACGCAAATAAAAGGATATTTCGAATAAATACACAGTTGGGATAGAATACTACTGAAATAAATCAATGCGGGTAGAATACTCCACATCTAAAATACGGGCATAAAGTAAAATAGGAACTGTAGAAATTCCGATCTCCGGAAGTTACATCTCGGCATTAGGAACCCGTCGATATAAAGCCCTTTAATTCAGAATTATTAGGCTATCATCTGCTTAAAACATATAAACCATGACAAAACAAATAAATTACTTTATTTGTACATAATACATTATAGAAAGGTAAAGTTTGGATAAACTCCGTTTTTCGCCGGGAGTACTTCCGGGTTAAATCAGGAAGTGACAGTACTTAAGCAGCCCCCGCGTCCATGCCATCATTTCTATGGATGACGCAGAACATGGAGGAGCAGGGAGGCCGACCCGAAACTTTCAGGTAAGGGAACCAGGGTGGGTTATAATTTTTAGTAAACTGGTAGGAAGCCCCCCTAGTTTCTTTAAAAAACGATATGTATGTAAACTGCATATGGAGCTTAACGCTGCAGTTTTAAGTATATAAAGCGTGGAATACTAGCACTAGTGGAATAGAAAACCCCCCTATCCTACTTTAATAAAAATAAAAAAAGAGAGAATCAATGTCATCTTGCCACATAGTGCAGAAGGTAGCTGCAGTGGCTAGTATACCATGCGTGGAGTATTGGCATGAGTGGAAAATAAACCACCCCCGCTTTTTACTTAAAAGAATCACTGCTATCTCGCCACATTAGGTAGAAGATAGAGGAATATATTCCTCCTGCCTTAAATAAACGGCCTTAACAAAGTCTATGTAGACAATAGACTTTTCTGTACCACGCTCAATATACACGCATAATATGTAATATAATCCAAGAATGCCCAATTTATTTAAATAGAAGGTCCCTCAAACATACTCGCTTTTTCCAAACAGGTGATGAACCTTTGCCTTCGAATATTTACACATCGTTTGGAATAAAGGAACAAACAAGTGTGGTAAGTAAACAAGATCCTTTGTGTTCAAAGAAACCTAGTAAGAAACTTTAAGGTTTCTAAATATCGATCGATATGACATATAATATGTCCTCCTATATATAGGTTTCCCAAAAAATCAGAAAGGGACCCAAGCCCGTACCACACAGACTACAATTGAAATACCAGTCCGGTGGCTCCTCCGTGGTTCCTTTACTGTACACCTGGAACTGAAAAACAGGTACCTATCATAGAATACCTAATAAACAAATTTACTAATAACAGACTGATCCCCACGGTTGATCTAATAATTTGTTAATTTCCCTCACTTAAGGTCGCAGTACAAATTTGCAGATTTTAATAATGTATGACAACCTGATGATACATATATATCCGGTAAACTAAGAGGCCTTCTCAATGAGCAAAAGAGATACGTCCATTACGATCAGGTACTCTCTCTCAATATTATTGATACTATTTTTCCGTTTAAAAGACTTATATCACATTATCAAGTGACATTAAGTACTAGAACTCGCTAGAATAGATCCAGTAGGAAAGCAATAACAGGCTCCTACATAAGCACGTTTCCCCCCTTTTTCCATTAGATAACAGGTAAAATGCGAGACAATGTTTGTCAATTTATTGTAGCTAGAAAGGTAAACACTGTATAACTATGAATGACTATGTGATGAAGAAGTACATTTCTAAAAAATTTTTTTTTTTAAATTTTTAGATAAATTACGAATCGTCAAAGTGTCCTGAAGAAGGTGTAAAAAGTTTAGATGAACACCGAAACGCAGCGTCGACCTTTGTTACTTTGACCCCTTGTACTTTGACCCCCTTTTGGCTTTTTTAATAACTCAATTGATTTTGTTGTATGTTTTATTGTATTTTATTTAGACTGTAACCCATATAGGGAGGCTTTTTAATAAATTGTGTTTATACCTTTCATATTTTATCCTGTGTGTTTACCTGTTACACTATGTTTCATTAATTTTCATATTGTGTGAGTTATACTGTTGGAAGGTGCTGGATTTCCTAGTCACTACTATAGAATATTGTGACCATTCACCGTTAGAAACTGGTTTCCTCTAGCATAGTCTAGCTCAGTCAGTATAACTGACTCTATTTTTAACTTACTACAAAGCACAGGTCTTTTCTTTTTTATAGCATTTTACCCCTACCTGTGTATAATTACCAGGGGAACCTTCCATATATTTTGGTGTCCGCATACATTGTGCACATTTGACTGTACCACTGCTTGTCTCAATGCCTGAGTCATTCTGCGAGTATATAGACAGTGACTGGGTTCCTAGAGTGCTAGTAGTTGACAGAAGGATACGTTTATAAGCACTTATGTTTCAGCAGAGTGATTAGATAAGGACATGCTTTTGTCAGGATGATTGTAGGAGTGGAAAGAGCTGCTTTAGAGCCATGGAACAGGTCAGCAGAGCAGCTTTAGAGCCATAGAACAGGTCAGCAGAGCTGTTGTAAAGCCAGGGACCTAGGTCAGCAGAGCTGCTGTAGAACCAGATAACCACGTCAGCAGAGCTGCTTTAGAGCCATAGAACCAGGTCAGCAGAGCTGCTGTAAAGCCAGAGAAACCAGGTCAGCAGAGCTGCTCTAGAGCCTAAGAAGCAGGTCAGCAGAGCTGCTCTAGAACCAGAGACCCAGATCAGCAGAGCTGCTCTAGAGCCAGAGACTCAGGTCAGCAAAGCTGCTCTAGAGGCCGAGAATCAGGCCAGCAGAGCTGCTGTAGAACCAGAGATACTAGTTCCCCAGAGCTGATTTAGAGGGAGAGAACCAGGTCAGCAGAACTGCTTTAGAACCAGAGAACCAGGTCAGCAGAGCTCTTTATAGGGAGACAACCAGGTCAGCAGAGCTGCTTTAGAGCCAGAGAACTAGGTCAGCAGAGCTGCTCTAGAGCCAGAGAACCAGGTCAGCAGAGCTGCTTTAGAGCCATAGAACCAGGTCAGCAGAGCTGCTTTAGAGCCAGGGAACCAGGTCCACAGAGCTGCTCTAGAGGCAGAGAAACTATGTCAGCTGAGCTGCTTTAGAGGGAGAGAACCAGGCCATCAGAGCTGCTTTAGAGCCAGAGAACTAGGTCAGTGGAGATGCTCCAGAGCCAGAGAACCAGGTCAGCAGAGATGCTTTAGAGCCATAGAACCAGGTCAGCAGAGCTGCTCTAGACGCAGAGAACCTGGTCAGCAGAGCTGATTTAGAGGGAGAGAACTAGGTCATCAGAACTGCTTTAGAACCAGAGAACCAGGTCAGCAGAGATGCTTTAGAGCCATAGAACCAGGTCAGCAGAGCAGCTCTAGAGCCAGAGAACCAGGTCAGCAGAGCTGCTTTAGAGCCGTAGAACCAGGTCAGCGGAGCTGTTTTAGAGCCAGAGAACCAGGTCAGCAGAGCTGCTCTAGAGCCTAAGATCCAGGTCAGCAGAGCTGCTCAAGAGCCAGAAAACCGGGTCAGCAGAGCTGCTGTAGAGCCAGAGAAACTAGGTCAGTAGAGCCGCTTTGGAGCCAGACAACCAGGTCAGCAGAGCTACTTTAGAGGGAGAGAACCAGGTCAGCAGAGCTGCTTTAGAGCCAGAGAACCAGGTCAGCAGAGCTGCTCTAGAGCCAGAGAACCAGGTCAGCAGAGCTGCTTTAGAGGGAGAGAACCAGGTCAGCAGAGCTGCTTTAGAGCCAGAGAACCAGGTCAGCAGAGCTGCTTTAGAGCCAGGGAACCAGGTTCACAGAGCTGCTCTAGAGGCAGAGAAATCAGGTCAGCCGAGCTGCTTTAAGGGAGAGAACCAGGCCAGCAGAGCTGCTCTGGAGCCTAAGAACTAGGTCAGCAGAGCTGCTCTAGATCCAGAGAACCAGGTCAGCAGAGCTGCTGTAGAGCCAGAGAAACCAGGTCAGCAGAGCTGCTCTAGAGGGAGAGTACCAGGTCAGCAGAGCTGCTTTAAAGCCCGAGAACCAGGTCAGCGGAGCTGCTCTAGAGCTAAAGAACCAAATCAACAGAGCTGCTTTAGAGCCATAGAACCAGATCAGCAGAGCTGTTTTAGAGCCAGAGAACCAGGTCAGCAGAGCTGCTCTAGAGCCTAAGAACCAGGCCAGCAGAGCTGCTCTAGAGCCATAGAACCAGGTCAGCAGAGTTGGTGCAGAGCCAGAGAAACCAGGTCAGTAGAGCTACTTTAGAGGGAGAGAATCAGGTCAGCAGAGCTGCTCTAGAGGGAGAGAACAAGGTCAGCAGAGCTGCTCTAGAGCCAGAGAACCATGCCAGCAGCACTGCTTTAAAACCATAGAAACGGGTCAGCAGAGCTGCTTTAGAGTAGGTATGGGCGAATTTTGCGAATCTGGCGTTCGCGAATTTGCGTATTTGCGAACTCGCAATCCGAAAAATCAGCGAATTCTCGCGAATTTTTTTGTTTTTTTGTGTTCGCAAGGGTTTCTGCCAGTTTGCGAGGGTTTTGTACCAGTTCATAATTGCAAACTTACTTGTCGGCACGCAACGGTCGCGACTTTGTTGTTTCTACGTCTGGTTCATCATCACAGGTTCACAGCACCCTCTGTTTCAACACTGCCACCCTCTGGTTCTCACATGCCACCCTCTGGTACATCAATGCCACCCTCTGGTTCATCATCATCACTGTAGATTATGGGGGAAAAGCAAGCACCCCTGCCCTGCTTCAACTGACATGAATTAATTTGGGGTTGAGTTATTAATGTGTCATTGTTTTAAAATTCCAGTCTGGCACCTGCTTCCTTATCTGTAATTTGCTTTCTGTTGCAGTGCAATTATTTTCCCAGGACCTTTGTGGCCTACTTGTAGCTATTCTATGAGCCTGCTGTGAGGGTCAGAGCAGGGTCATACAATTGTTGCAACTAGCAACTGAACTCTGGAGGGGCCCCAGTCAGGAAGCACAACAGGGAATGGTTACTAATGATGAGTTTGAACTTTTGCACCTGCTGAGTGCTTTCAGTTTTGCAAAACTTGTTTTTCTGCTGAACAGCAACTGTAATGCCCCAAACAAACATAGGCAACTGAACTCTGGAGGGGCCCCTCAGGAAGTACTACAGGGAATGGTTACTAATGATGAGTGAACTTTTGTACCTGCTGAGTGCTTTCAGTTTTGCAAAACTCGTTTTTCTGCAGAACAGCAACTGTAATGCACCAAACAAACTTACTTGTGAAAGTTGATTTCTAATCCAAAAGTGATCCAAAGAAAGCCAAAAGGCCTCAAATCCAAAAAAGTGCAGGCAAATGTCAACCTGAGGAGTTATTCTGATAAAAATCGTCATTTTCAGAAGGTCTATGCTGCTTGCTAGTGGATTTCTTGTGCAGAATTGCAAATGTTGTAATTTTGCGATTGCGAGATTGTTGCTGCCCACCGCACCTACATGTTCGCAATTGCGAACTCTCGCGATGCGTCGCCAAACTCCTGCGGGATCCCGCAGCAAGATCCAAAATGGCGCAGCACTCGCAAAATATCGAGAAAAACAGCTCGGCAAACGCTGAATGGCGGTAAGTGAACGCCGCACGCCGCAAAATTGTATCATCAAGAAAAAAAAATCAGCTGCGTGAGAATTTGCGGATTTTCGGTAAATTCGCGAGCGTTCGCGGATTGCGAATTTACCGAAAATCAGCAAAATCCGCGAGCGGAACGGATTTTCCGCCCATGCTAACTTTAGAGCCAGAAAACCAGGCCAACAGAGCTGTTGTAGAGCCAGAGTAGCAGATCAGCAGAGGTGCTCTATAGCCTAAGAACTAGGTCAACAGAGCTGCTCTACAGCCAGAGAACGAGGTCAGCAGACCTGCTGTAGAGCCAGAGAAACCAAGTCAGCAGAGCTGCTTTAGAGCCAGAGAACCAGGTCAGCAGAGCTGCTTTAGAGCCAGAGAACCAGGTCAGCAGAGCGGCTCTAGCTGACACTGACCGACTGTCACTGACTGATTGACACTGACTGTCACTGATTGACTGCCACTGACTGACTGCCACTGACTGCCACTGATTGACTGACACTGACTGACTGAGACCGACTGACACTGAAAGACTGACACTGACTGACTGACACTAAATGATACTGACTGACACTGGTTGACTGACACTGACTGACACTGATTGACTGACACTGACTGACACTGATTGACTTACACTGACTGACTGAAACTGACTGACTGACACTGACACTGACTGACTCTGACTGATACTGACTGACTGACACTGACTGACTACTCTCTACCACTCTACTACTCACTCTCTACTACTCTCTCACTACTACTCACTCTCTACTACTCTCTACTACTCACTCTCTACTACTCACTCTCTACTACTCACTCTACTACTCTCTACTACTCTCTGCTACTCACTCTCTACTACTCTCTACTACTCACTCTCTACTTCTCACTCTCTACTACTCTCTATTACTCACGCTCTACTTCTCACTCTCTACTACTCACTCTCTACTACTCACTCTCAACTTCTGACTCTCTACTACTCACTCTCTACTACTCACTCTCTACTACACACTCTCTACTATACACTCTCTACTACTTGCTCTCTACTATTCTCTACTACTAACTCTCTACTACTCTACTACTCTCTCTACTACTCACTCTCTACTACTCAATCTCTAGTACTCACTCTCTACTACTCACTCTCTACTACTCACTCTCTACTACTCTACTACTCTCTACTACTCACTCTCCACTATACTACTACTCACTCTCTACTACTCTCTTCTAGTCTCTCTCTACTACTGGCTCTCTACTACTCTCTACTACTCTCTCTACTACTCACTCTCTACTACTCTCCACTACTCTCTCTCTACTACACACTCTCTACTACTTGCTCTCTACTACTCGCTCTCCACTAGTCTCTACTATTCACTCTACTACTCACTCTCTCCTACTCTCTACTACTCACTCTCTACTACTCACTCTCTACTACTCCACTACTCTCTACTACTCACTCTCTACTACTCACTCTCTATTACTCTACTACTCTCTACTACTCACTCTCTACTACTCGCTCTACTACTCACTCTCTACTACTCTCTACTACTTAATCTCTACTACTCTCTACTACTCACTCTCTACTACTCACTCTCTACTACTCTCTATCTACTACTCACTCTCTACTACTTACTCTCTACTACTCTCTAATCCTCACTCACTACTACTCACTCTCTACTACTCTCTTCTACTCTCTCTCTACTACTGGCTCTCTACTACTCTCTACTACTCTCTCTACTACTCACTCTCTACTACTCTCTACTACTCTCTCTCTACTACACACTCTCTACTACTTGCTCTCTACTACTCGCTCTCCACTAGTCTCTACTATTCACTCTACTACTCACTCTCTCCTACTCTCTACTACTCACTCTCTACTACTCACTCTCTACTACTCCACTACTCTCTACTACTCACTCTCTACTACTCACTCTCTATTACTCTACTACTCTCTACTACTCACTCTCTACTACTCGCTCTACTACTCACTCTCTAGTACTCTCTACTACTTAATCTCTACTACTCTCTACTACTCACTCTCTACTACTCTCTCTCTACTACTCACTCTCTACTACTCACTCTCTACTACTCACTCTCTACTACTCTCTAATCCTCACTCACTACTACTCACTCTCTACTACTCTCTGCTACTCACTCTCTACTACTCACTCTCTACTACTCTCTCTCTACTACTTTCTCTCTGCTACTCACTCTCTACTACTCACTCTCTACTACTCTCTACTATTTACTCTCTACTACTCACTCTC
This sequence comes from Lissotriton vulgaris, assembly GCF_964263255.1. Classification (NCBI taxonomy): domain Eukaryota; kingdom Metazoa; phylum Chordata; class Amphibia; order Caudata; family Salamandridae; genus Lissotriton; species Lissotriton vulgaris. Next base: position 20,252 of record NW_028250652.1, on the reverse strand, counting down.
TACTACTCTCTACTACTCACTCTCTACTACTCACTCTCTACTGATAGAGCGCGCAGGTCACCCGGCTAGGATAATTTTACTAAATACTCACCTGGGCTCATAATATTTTCTAGAAACCTTAACATTCACCTTGGGTAACTCACACTCTACTATCAGTATATCTTTAGAATCTTCTACTATTTTTGATTCCTATATCCATAACCTAGCAATGTAGATATTAGGAACCTAATCACCTAGGATCGGGGAGTTGAGTCAAAAATTTTTTTTATAAACTGATTTATAAACATTTGAGAAATATGAAATAACCACAGACTCTGGGTAGGTTCAAAACGTTATCTAATCATCATCATCATCATATGTCATGAGCAGAAAATTGAATGTGATAAGGCTATCAATAACTAAAATCAGAAACAGTATATAGCTATGAATAAGACAGAGTATACTTAGCATCTAGAACTTTAAACTGAAGGACAGGTAAAACAAGGAACATGCTAATCTTAGATACCAGGCTTACGCAACATTGATTAAAGGGGGGTAAAGAAAGGGAACATGCTATATTTAAAAGTCTTTAGAGCAGTTAAAGAAACTTATTGCAATTCGAGATTCAATTTGAGCTCAAATACTAAAGGGTAGGTAAGATTGGAACATACTATTCAATTCAGCTTATCTCCTAGAGGGAGGGTAAGATAAGAAACATATACTAAAATAGTAACGATTTAGCATTAACTAAAGGTAGGGAAAAATGGAACATGCTAATAGACGAGTAGTGCATGAAAATCTCATTTATAAAAGGACAAGGGAAAAAGGGAAAATATGCAATTACGCTTTGAAATATTCAACAATTAGAAATGCAAATATAGATAAGCAATCACCCACACAGACTTTATATTTACCTAAGATAGAGTGAAGACCAACCCTGGCCACGGGTCAGTTTGGAAAGACGGGAAGGAACCCTCAAGGACTTAGGTGCCAGTAGGCGAGCAGGTACAGCTCATGGACAGTCAGGACAGGATAACCCCAGAATTTGGATCAGGACCGGGTTCACCAAAGGGTACGACCAATCACCCAGAGCTTCGGATGCAACGCCTGCACTACTTCCTCTCTGCAAGGAATCTGCCAATAACCCCAATTGGGTCTGGAACCTCCCAGCAAATGTGTTTCGCCAGCACTTTAAATTCTTCAAACCCCTGATGGGTTTCTCGAACCTCCCAACAGAGTGCTCTGCAGCTCTCTGTATCAGTCACCTATAGAGTGCGTTGGGTCAGTGACAGGTCAGCTATTCGGACAAGTCAGACAAATTCTCTAGCTAAACCTACGCTAGTTATACTGTTTTTTGGGTCAGTGTACCACCCCCTAATGTTGCAAGTGTAAGGATCTCCAATTTTGATTGGACAAAGGAGGAGGTTAGGTCATCACACCACCTAAAATTTAGACTTTCTCAGGCTTAACATTCAATTTCCGTACCCACCCCTTAACTTCCAACTTCTCATGACATATGTTTTCCTTGTAACAATAGTGAATACAAATTTGTAATACATTTGTTGCAAGTTTAGTACAGTTCAGCTTTGTTCCGCTAGGTCACAGGTCAGGTTCCCAGGAGCATCTTGGCTGTGGCTGCCAGTTGGCTGGGTTCCACTGCTGCAGAGTTTTTCTCTCTACGCATCAAGACCTGCGCAGTAGGGACTTCCAACATGGAGTAATAGGCACCTCCCAGGCCCAAAAGGATACGATACATGAAAAGCAAGAGAAAACAATTTAGAACACAGTAATAAATGATTACACTGTATACCATGAATCACTGTACTGTACCCATTACTTCATAATAACTATAGCATTATTGGTTATGCAGAACAGACAGCTTTGCGAAAGTGAAAATGCAAGCTTAAAGCATGTGAGAACACAGAGCGGCCATGTTAGCTGTATTGCGCATGAGCAAACACTTTCCCACCAGAACTGCGAGTACGTCACGTCACATGGGTATGACCGACGCATGCGCAGTCTAAATTCCCGCGTAGCAGCAACCATTTTGTAGTGCAAGCGTATTAGGATTAATAAACACATAGGCAAGCGTCTCTTGGACACCCAGTATAATGAAAAAATGTGCAAATTAGTATGACAAACTTGTTGATTATTTTATTAACATTATTTGAGGTTCATGATGCAAGCAAGTCGCTTAACGTGCGAATCCTTGCTCCGTCAATCCCCTCTTTGATGATATTTACTATCATCACTATTAATGGAACCAGATGCCAACTTTTTCACATTTCACCCATTTCATTCTCCTCAAACTTTCTAATCAGCTTTTTCTCTGCATCTTTATTAGGATGAGAATTTTTCATCCTTTTATACATTTTATTATTCATTTATTCTAGTTCGAGTTCTTCAACATTTGGTTTCATTTCTCTCCTATTGACTGTATATTTCTTTTTGTGTTTTCGACATTTGCAGCAAATTATTATAGTGAACACTAATTAACCTATTCCCGCTATTGGCATCAGTATTTTACTCACAAGACTTTTACCTAGGTTAGAAAACCAACTACCTACTGAGGAGAGGCCATCAGTTAGTCTCTTCCAGGCACTATCAACCTCCAGTGGTTTGAGCACTTTTTCCAAATTAGTGATGTTTCTCACATACTTCTTAATTTCAACACTTTTGTCTGGAATATACGAGCAACAATGTTGCGCTTTCAACATTCTACAGACTCCGCCCTCTTTTGCCAATAAGGTGTCAAGAGCAAGTCGATTTTGTAAAACCATCGATCTTTTCGCAACCAATTCGGTATTGACCATCAGAAAACCTCCAGCAGTATCAGTTGATAACCGATCTACTACTGTTGACAATTTGCAGATTCAGTGTGTATTCAGGGCCACTCCCACTGTTGGTATCAATGCATTAAATATATCGGATCACTGACAGAATTTCGACCTCAAAAATATCGACCTACAGAAATATCGAGTCAACAATATCGAAGGCAAGAATATCGACATCCTATCTACGACATGGTAAGTACAAAAATATTGAAAAAATAATATAGATGTAAAAAATATCGATGCTAAAAATATCGATTTTTTTTCTTTTAATATATAAATGTAAAATTAAGTATATAACACTAATAAATTAAATCTACATATTTAAAAGTATCTAATAATGTTTTAAATAAATAAATAATACATATATAGTATTAATACATTAATTAAATATATACAGTAAATATATAATATATATGTACTGAACAATAAGTATTAATAATTATTTTACTAATTTATAAATTATTAAAATATATTCTAAATTACTAATACATTTACAAACATAAAAAAAATTAACATAAATAAAATGTAACTAATATAAAAAATAAAATAAACATTTAATTTTTTTACAATTATTTATATAAAACGTTGGATAGCGTAAGGGTAAAAATTACTATTCCCACTCCAGAGAGTGCAACAGTAGGGAAAGCGTTTGATAGTGTAGGGGTAAAATTACTATTCCCACTCCAGAGAGTGCAACAGTAGGGAAAGCGTTGGATAGCGTAGGGGTAAAAATTACTATTCCCACTCCAGAGAGTGCAACAGTAGGGAAAGCGTTGGATAGCGTAGGAGTAAAAATTACTATTCCCACTCCAGAGAGTGCAACAGTAGGGAAAGCGTTGGATAGCGTAGGGGTAAAAATTACTATCCCGACTCCAGAGAGTGCAACAGTAGGGAAAGCGTTGGATAGCGTAAGAGTAAAAATTACTATTCCCACTCCAGAGAGTGCAACAGTAGGGAAAGCGTTGGATAGCGTAGGGGTAAAAATTACTATTCCCACTCCAGAGAGTGCAACAGTAGGGAAAGCGTTGGATAGCGTAGGAGTAAAAATTACTATTCCCACTCCAGAGAGTGCAACAGTAGGGAAAGCGTTGGATAGCGTAGAATTAAAAATTACTATTCCCACTCCAGAGAGTGCAACAGTAGGGAAAGCGTTGGATAGCGTAGGAGTAAAAATTACTATTCCCATTCCAGAGAGTGCAACAGTAGGGAAAGCGTTGGATAGCGTAGGAGTAAAAATTACTATTCCCACTCCAGAGAGTGCAACAGTAGGGAAAGCATTGGATAGCGTAGGGGTAAAAATTACTATTCCCACTCCAGAGAGTGCAACAGTAGGGAAAGCATTGGATAGCGTAGGGGTAAAAATTACTATTCCCACTCCAGAGAGTGCAATAGTAGGGAAAGCGTTGGATAGCGTAGGAGTAAAAATTACTATTCCCACTCCAGAGAGTGCAACAGTAGGGAAAGCGTTGGATAGCGTAGAATTAAAAATTACTATTCCCACTCCAGAGAGTGCAACAGTAGGGAAAGCGTTGGATAGCGTAGGAGTAAAAATTACTATTCCCACTCCAGAGAGTGCAACAGTAGGGAAAGCGTTGGATAGCGTAGGGGTAAAAATTACTATTCCCACTCCAGAGAGTGCAACAGTAGGGAAAGCATTGGATAGCGTAGGGGTATAAATTACTATTCCCACTTCAGAGAGTGCAACAGTAGGGAAAGCGTTGGATAGCGTACCGGTAAAAATTACTTTTCCCACTCCAGAGAGTGCAACAGTAGGGAAAGCGTTGGATAGCGTAGGGGTAAAAATTACTATTCCCACTCCAGAGAGTGCAACAGTAGGGAAAGCATTGGATAGCGTAGGGGTAAAAATTACTATTCCCACTCCAGAGAGTGCAATAGTAGGGAAAGCGTTGGATAGCGTAGGAGTAAAAATTACTATTCCCACTCCAGAGAGTGCAACAGTAGGGAAATCGTTGGATAGCGTAGAATTAAAAATTACTATTCCCACTCCAGAGAGTGCAACAGTAGGGAAAGCGTTGGATAGCGTAGGAGTAAAAATTACTATTCCCACTCCAGAGAGTGCAACAGTAGGGAAAGCGTTGGATAGCGTAGGGGTAAAATTTACTATTCCCACTCCAGAGAGTGCAACAGTAGGGAAAGCATTGGATAGCGTAGGGGTATAAATTACTATTCCCACTCCAGAGAGTGCAACAGTAGGGAAAGCGTTGGATAGCGTACCGGTAAAAATTACTTTTCCCACTCCAGAGAGTGCAACAGTAGGGAAAGCGTTGGATAGCGTAGGGGTAAAAATTACTATTCCCACTCCAGAGAGTGCAACAGTAGGGAAAGCGTTGGATAGCGTAGGGGTAAAAATTACTATTCCCACTCCGAAGAGTGCAACAGTAGGGAAAGCGTTGGATAGCGTACGGGTAAAAATTACTTTTCCCACTCCAGAGAGTGCAACAGTAGGGAAAGCGTTGGATAGCGTAGGGGTAATAATTACTATTCCCACTCCAGAGAGTGCAACAGTAGGGAAAGCGTTGGATAGCGTACGGGTAAAAATTACTATTCCCACTCCAGAGAGTGCAACAGTAGGGAAAGCGTTGGATAGCGTAGGGGTAAAAATTACTATTCCCACTCCAGAGAGTGCAACAGTAGGGAAAGCGTTGGATAGCGTACGGGTAAAAATTACTATTCCCACTCCAGAGAGTGCAACAGTAGGGAAAGCGTTGGATAGCGTAGGGGTACAAATTACTATTCCCACTCCAGAGAGTGCAACAGTAGGGAAAGCGTTGGATAGCGTAGGAGTAAAAATTACTATTCCCACTCCAGAGAGTGCAACAGTAGGGAAAGCGTTGGATAGCGTAGGGGTAAAAATTACTATTCCCACTCCAGAGAGTGCAACATTAGGGAAAGCGTTGGATAACGTTGGGGTAAAAAATACTATTCCAACTCCAGAGAGTGCTACAGTAGGGAAAGTGTTGGATAGAATAAGGGTTAAAATAACATACTTATAAATAAACGATTTTTCTAATTATAAATTTTTTTTTTATATAAACTATATACAATACCTATACATAAATATAAAATACATGCTTAGCTAAATATATTTAACGTAAAATAAATTAAAATTAATACCATTTAATAATATTTAATTGCCAATTAATATTTAACAATTATATTATTAACAATACAATTTGTTTTAATACATTATTAATTATTTAAATTTACATTACTTCCCACCATATTTCCCTATAAAACCACTACCCACAACATAACACATTTATCCATTTATGAATTAAAGAAAAATAATTAGCAAATAATTAAAATTAATTAACTATTATTTAAAATTAATTACCAATTAATTAAATTTATTTTATAATTCCTACTAATTATTAAATAATTAACCATAATTAAATTACTTCCCACCCTATTCCCCTTTAAACCCACATCCCGCTACAGAACATATATATCAATTAATCAATTGATTTAATTTTTTTCAAATTAATTAATAATAATTAGCAATTAATTATAATTAATTAATAAATCCTACTAATGATTAAACAACTTACCATAATTAAATTACTTCCCACCCTATTCCCCTATTTATTTATTTTTATTTTATTTGCTGTTTTTTATAGCGCTATGAATAAACTCCCGGAGGAGTATCTCCGCGCTTATGACAGCCGTCCTATAAAAGCTATAGAGTAGCAGAAATATCTAGAAAAATGTATTTAAGCTAGATCGGAAGAGGAGGAGGTTCACTAAAACCCCTATAAACCCACAACCCGCTACAGAACATATATATCAATTAATAAATAATTAAAATTATTTTCCAATTATTTTCAATTAATTACCAATTAATTATTATTTATTAATAAATCCTACTAATTAATAATCAATTTACCATAATTAAATTACTTCCCACCCTATTCCCCTATAAACCCACAACCCGCTCCGGTACTAAAATATACAATTTTCTTATAAATTAATGTATTATTATATAAAATTAATACACATATAATAGTAATTATTTTAAATACTTAAGTTAAACATATAACACATACATAATAAAAAACTATAAAATAATACAAATATCGATATTAGTGTCATCGAAATTAGTAACATCGATATATATGCTATCGATATTACTAACTTCGATATTACTTACATCGATATTAAGATTTTCGATATTACTTACCTTAGGGTCGATATTCTGTCCAACGATATTCTTGACTTCGATATTATGCTCCTTCGATATTTCAGACTCGAAATTATGGTAGGTCGATATTTCCAACTCGATATTTTGTCTGTGTACCAAATATATCACCCATTATTTCTCCTACACTTTCTTTTTTACTACGCATTAATCCATTAGTGTTTTCATTGCTTCCAGTGACTTCATTTACATGGTATATCTTTGGGAAGACAATACCAAAATAACAGCTTCCATACCAATGATCTGGCAATTTAAAATAAGTCTTGTTTCCACATATGTAATAAATTCCGGAAAACACAGGTTCTGACCCATTTTTGAAACCCCAACCTCCAATTACCTTGTAATTGTGTTCGCATTCACTGGAACCAATGAATATGTTATTATAATAACTAGTCTTTTCTCTGTGAAGACAAAGTTTCCCCTTCTTTTCGAAATCCAGCAACAAAGCAGCATTAGCTCCACCATTTGGGTTACTCCCTATATTTACAGCCCATTTTGGAGTTTTCTGCCTTTTGTCATTTGCTTTTCTTTGGAAACTTTCTCTTCTTTTCTCTGCCATATTCAGAAACATGTTCTCTTGTTCGTGTAATGAACATGTTAAGTTATCTCTATGTGCTTCACCTAAATCTATTGTACCTATGGTTAGAAAGTATTCTCCCATATAACGTGTTACATCACTCTTAGTGTGTACAGGATTCAGATTTCCACGTATAGGAAGTTCAGAAAATATCACATCTGAATTAGAGTAATAATACTGTAAAGGTCCTCTCTTATAGAATAAACTAGGTAAAATACTACAGGAAATTCCATATGTTAGTGGCAAGTGATGGTAGGTCACACCCTCAGCTACTGAAGTAGGTAGCTTCATACAGACGTAACAGTCTTCTATTTCCATTGCTTCTACATAGTGTACTAATAGGTTTGCAAATACATTTAAATGAATTCTATTCTTGATTTTATGATAATGTAGTCCTTCCTCATCTGGTACATCTAAGTCCATTCTAGTTTGTCTAAGGCTAAGTGCTTTCTCTTGTGTGTCAACTCTCTGTGGTGTATCTTTCGTTTGCAGCTCTTCTGTGTCCTTTGTCACTGATTTAGTAGGGTACAAATTAGTATCTTTCGTCATCATGTAAGGAATAGTTATTGTTAGTCCTACCCATAGTATAAGTACTAATGCTATAATACATAAACATACTTTGCAGCATGTTTAACAACAATTTCGTCTCGGTCTTCCATTCACAGAAGAATCAGACATTTTGGCTCAAAAGAATCTTCATCCCCTCTTTGTAACTTAGCACATGTTGCTTACACAGGGCAACTTTTAGGTTGGTTTCACTTCTTCGTCAGTCTGATCAGCAATCAATTCTTCTTCACTTTCGACACTTATTTCAAGGTTTTCAAAGTCTTCCAACACCAGATAAGTCCATTCAGGACTCTGATACTTGTTATTCAGTTTTTTTATTCGGGCAATTTTTCTTTTAGGTTTTGTCCCAGACTGATCAGTTTTCCTGGAGTCTTGATTTTCCTGCTCAAGTTCTTTGTCGACAGTCTTTAATCTCAGTCTCAGTCTTTTGACAAATCTAGGTACTTTATCACCTTTTCTGAATCTTTTAACTGGCACTGTAATTTGGCTTTCTTTAAGTGCTCTTTTATTCTCATTCAGTTGTGGCACATCTACTTCATTGTCTTCTTTTTCTCTTCCTGTCTGACTAGTTCCAGGTCTTATTTCAGCTTCTTCTGCCTGGTTGCTAAGCTGGCCTTGTTCAGGTATATGCTGGATTGGGCTTTGTTTTGTTTCAATTTCTTCTTCCTGAACGAGTTTATCTAGTTCTATCTGATCCTGTTCAAGCACTTCAAACTTTTGATTTTCTTCCGCTTGAACTTCTGCTCTAATTTCTATCTGTCCCCTTTCATGCTCTGGAGTTCTTGGAGGAGTGTCAATAATCTGTTCTTTCCCTATCTGGTCTTCCTCATCATCAAATTTGATTTGGATTTCGATGATCTGATTATCTTCTTCTATCCCTGTCTCGTCCTCACTATCCCACTCTCTATCTAAGTAGGTTTGTCTTCTTGTTCTTATTGGATCTAGAGTCAGGTCGATTACTGGGACCCAATCATCTTGACTGGAGCTCGGTTGTTCTTCTTCAGCTACTTCAGGACCAATTTCAGGAGTCCCCTCAGCTGCACAACCTTCAGCCTCAGTTTCTTCAGGTTCAGTCACTTTCTTCGTATGGCTGGCATGGATCCACCGTGGCACACCTGCACACTTCACAGCTGTTGTGGTAACCAGGGTTACTTGTCTTGGTTTTCCCCACTTCGGTGCAAGGCAACGAGTATGTTTCTTTATTACGACCCAATCACCTGGGTTCAAGTCATGTGCTGGAGTTGTTGGCCTGGCGACGGCGTCTTCCCCAATCTGGTGAGAGATAGAACGCACTTGGTCACCCGGTTGCTTGTCAGTATTCCAGTACCAAATCATTAGATATGCTTATCAGTTTGTAGCCTGGCACCCATGCTTGTCGCATTGCTCTTCCCATCAATATCTCATGTGGACTCAAGCCTGTGTTCCAGTCTGGAATACTTCTGAGTCCCATCAAAACAAGTGGCAAAGCATCTGGCCATTCCATTTGAGTAGATTCACACATTTTTCCCAATCTTGATTTGATTGTGCCATTCAGTTCTTCCACCACTCCAGAAGCCTCTGGGCGATATGCATAGTGCAGTTTCTGCGTAATTTTGAATGCTTCACAGATTTGTCTTATTACTTCACTATGGAAGTGCCCACCTCTGTCTGATTCAATTGTGACTGGAAAACCGTACCTTGGTATCAGTTCCCTAAGTAACAATTTGGCTACAGTGATGCTATCATTTCTGCGAGCAGGGTAAGCCTCTACCCATTTATAAAACAGGCAGACAATGACGAGGACATACTTCATTCCTCGACAGGGAGTAACTGAATAAAGTCAAGTTGTTATCGTATGAATGGGCCTTCTGCCTTCCCAATCTTTCCTGGCAAAACTACAGTTTTCTTTCCGGGATGGAATTGCTGACAAACTAGACACCTTTGGCAGAGTGCCTCTGCTATGTTTCTGAATTTCGAATTAAACCATGTCTGCCTAAAGATGCGTATCATGGAATCTCTTCCCAAATGTGTGTCTCCATGTATCAATCTAGCCATAGGAGCAAGCACGCAGTCTGGCATCACAGGCATATCATCAAGGTAAACAATGACACCATCCTCATTCCTTCTCTGACAACCACATTTTCTCCATCTTTCCTTTTCTTTGGGTTCTGCTGCATTCTGCAAATCTCTCACTTCTTCCCATGTTTTTATTCCTTCAAGCACCAGAAGTCGGCAGCTGCTTCCATTTACCCCCATCTTTTTATTTATCGCCATTTTGTATTTTGCACAATGTTGGGCCAGTTGGTCAGCATATCGATTACCTGCTATCACTTTGTGATCACCAGATTTGTGAGCAGCACACTTGACCACTGCAAATTCTTTTGGTAACTGGATTGCTTCCAGTAATTCTTGCACAAAATTTCCATTTCAGAAACTCCCTTTGTAGCCACAATTGGTCAAAGTCATGCACAACCCCATAACCATACTGGCTATCAGTGTATATGGTTATTTTCATGTTCTTCCCAAATTTACAGGCTTTTGCCAATGCAACCAATTCGGCTATTTGTGCAGACTTGACTCCATGTAAATAGGATGCTTCCACTGGACCTCCTAAAGTGCATACCGCGTAGGCAGCACTTAAGCCTCCGTCCTCATGTCTCATGCATGAGCCATCTACAAACAGTTCGTAATCTTCATCAGTTAGGGGCACTTCTTTTATATCTGTGCGTGGTTTTGTGCTATACTCAGTCAGATCAAGGCAGTCATGCTCAACTTCTCCTTTCACTTCTGCTGTGAATGAATTTGGCAGTAGGGTTGCTGGATTTAAAATATTACAATGGGCAATAGTTACATGTCCTATACCTACAAGAACTCTTTCATACTTAGTCAGCCGACTAGGTGTGAGATACTGAGTTTTGGTTCCGGTCAACAAAATTACAACTGCATGTGGAACATACACAGTTACAGGATGTCCCATAATAATGGATTCACTTTGTTCAAGACTCATGCAAGTTGCAGCTACTGCTTTCAGACATCCAGGTAATCCAGCAGCCACTGGATCCAACATAGAGGAAAAATATGCCACTGGACGTCTGGGTAAACCATGAATTTGGGTCCGGACTGAAAGGACTGAAAGTGCACAATTGTCTCGTGTGTTACAAAACAGTGCAAACTCTTTTGAGTAGTCAGGCATTCCCAATGCGGGAGCTGTACACAGACATTCCTGAAATTTCGTAAAAGCTGACATGCTTTCATCATCCCACTCCACTGGATCTTTTGCTCCTTTATTTGCCATTTTTATCTATGGTCTTGCTAGGACTGCAAATCCCACAATCCACTGCCTACAGTATCCTACAACTCCAAGAAACATTCTGATTTCTTTCTGGGTATTGGGCAGCTCCATGTTTTGAATTATTCTAATCCTTTCTGTGGTAACCTTCCTGATACCTCTCTCTATCTGGTGCCCCAGATATTTCACTGAGGAGGTACAGAACTGTAGTTTGTCTGGTGACACTTTAAGTCCTCCTTCACCTAAATGGTTCAGTAAGGCAATGGTATCAATGACACAGTCTTTCCTGCTTTTAGACGCCACCAAGAGGTCGTCTATATATTGCACCAGGACTGTTTCCCTAGGCAATACCAAGGATTCAAGGCATTTTTTCAGAATTTGATTGAAAATCGAAGGATTCTCTGTGTACCCCTGAGGAACACGATTCCAGACGTAAACATGACTGTCGAATTCAAATGAGAAAAGAAATTTGCTGTCTGGATACAATGGTATCGAAAAGAATGCATGGCATAGATCGATGACAGTAAACCATCCAGCATTCCATGGTATTTGGTACAATATCACTGCAGGGTTTGGCACAATAGGACAGCAAGGAACAACAATTTTATTAACCTTGCACAGGTCCTGTACTACCCTGTACTTACCACTTGTTTTTTTTATTCCAATTATGGTCGAATTACAAGGACTGCTCAATACCTCTTGTATGATGTCTGCTTCCAACAACCTTTTTATTTCAATAGCAAGCCCTGCCTTTACTTCTGCACTCATTTTATACTGTTTAGTATTCGGGTAAACTGCATCTCTTTTATGGAAATTTTAATTGGGTCAACATTTGCCATTAATCCTACAACTTTTCCAGTAAAATCCCATACTTCTGGTTTCACTGTCTGTTGGAGCTCTTCAGGTAAGTCTTGTATTGTCAGTCTTTTAATTTCTGAATCAGGTCTTATCAGCATTAATTTATATATTCCGTATTCATCTGGGGTCTGAATTTCAACACCATTTGGAGTGCAAAAGATGGTACAGTTCATTTTACACAACAAATCTCGTCCTAGTAGGTTCACAGGACTTGAATCACAAACAACGAATCTATGCATCTCTTTGAAATTCCCTATTTTAATTTCCATGGGGTCTGTAACTGGGGTACTAATTAATTTAGTAGAAACGCCCACTACTTGGATCGCTTCTCCCGTGAGGGGTAGGTTTGGAACATCTGCTGTTCTCACAGTAGAACGGGTAGCACCAGTGTCTAACAGAAAGGTGACGTCATTTCCTTCAACCTTTCCTTCAATTTATGGCCCTGACTGGTCTACCGGCAAGGAGGCGCCAAGCACGCACTCCTCATCCTCCCCCCTCAGGCACCGTCAGTAAGGTTCGTCACAGAGGAATGTATCATTTAACAGGAATTGCGAAGTTGCTGCATTTCTATCCTCCCTTCCTTCCCAAACTTTGGCTTTTTCACCCTGTTGTGCTTTGCTCCTATAGTTTGGCCTAGGTGCACGAGGCAACTGATTCTGTTTTACCTGTTGCTGTGTCTTCCGTGGTCCCTCATTCTACGCCTGTAGATTTAAATCATTAATTTGTACATTATCATTCTGCACAGCCTTACACTCGTCCCTCCAATGCCCCATCTTTCCGCACCTGTGGCAGGGAAATTTCTTCCTGGCCTCTTCTCTACTCATTTTTACCCTTGGTTTTCCTCCACCCCCAGGGCTCTGATTCTGAGTATTTGTCATTTTACTTAACTGCTGTTCTTGGTGCTCTCTAATTTTACTTGTGCCCACATGACTTTTTCTTTCAATTCCTTTTTCTTATTTTCTAGCTCATCTTCACAATACTTGGCATATTTAAGGACTTCATCTATGGGTTTGGCTTGCCAACAAATTTTATTGTCTTTGATCCACTGTGAAATTTCAGGTCTTAACCCTAACACAAATCGATAAATGAAGTGGGTCATATCCTTCATTTCATTATTATCTAGCCCACTGTACGTTTTGAACACCTGTAACAGACGCTCATAATATGAATGTACAGTTTCATCTCAATTCTGAGTAGTTCTATCTATTCGGGTCCAGTCTGTCTCTTTTGCAGGCACCTTTCCTTTCAGGTACAACATTACCTGATTGTATTTCCTCATTACGTCTTCGGAAGGAGCCCCTGTCTTTGGGTCTCTAGGGTATTCCTAATTTGGCCAATCAACAGCAATTTTACATTCTGTCCACAGATCTACAGGGACTACAATGTCGAAGAAACCATCTAGATCTTTTAGGGGGCATTTTGAAACTTTCAAAAATCTCTCAACCTGTCTGTACCACTCTACAGGTTTTTCTTGTAATTTTGGGAAGTCATTTGTAAATGACACAATATCTTGTCTGGACCATGCACATGTACATATCCTCCACCTGGTACTTCTCGCATGGGACATAATTTTTCTACCTTGTCTGCTTCTTTTAGGACAAATTCTGAAGCAGGGATGTGGAATTCCTATAGCCCGACGCCCAGGAAATATTGCTTGGGGTCAAGGGCAACAAGTTTTAATGTGTATTTTGTCCTTGGGACAAGTAGGCCCAACCCCCTGCAACACAAACCCTTTGGTTGCCAGTTTGCAGTGCCACATTAAGGGTCAGGGAAGGGCACTGTCTGCAGTTAAGTTATTATTTGTGTGCATATGGTAATGCTGTTCAAACTTGTATTAATGGTTCATTAATTTAAAGCCTTTATTATTAGGGTGAGCGCTCTAAGTAAATGTAAATTCTGACTGCACTACTGACAGGGGTTCCAGTATAAAAATGTGTACACACGGTTTCAAAGTTTAGCAATATGAGGCTAAGCATAATGGTCTCAGAAAGCTCTGATTACATGCAAATATTTGCAGAAGCTTGAAAGCAAGACTAATGATTATTTGCTTTTAATATAAAATGTTCCTAAAAAAATGAAAGTAGGGGGGAAAAATATTTTGCTAAAGTACCGTAAAATTTCAGGTTCCATTTCATTGCAGCATCATTTATTAAAATGTGTAGATGCATGCTAGTATTTCTCAAAAATATTCATATTTGAAAATCAGTGTAACCCATTTCAATAAGATTAATGGAAACATAAAAATAAACAAGCTATGGCAAATCCAGTTGGTCTGAAATTGGTGGTCAGCTTTTTAGTTTTGGCAATGCGTGACTTGTTATAACAAACATTGGCAAAAGCAAAAAGTGTTTTCTTGTCTCAATAAAGCACACACTACCACATTAGTTATTGGCACTGAACACAACTATTTTGTGTGCAGATATGCTCCTTGTAAAAGAGCAGAATGCGATCACACAGTGAGGGATAGTGCAGCTATATGGCTTTTGTGAATTTACAGAAGTAGGGCAAGAAATTGTACTCCTAGAAAATATTTGTGAACTGCAGTTTAGCATGAGCAAATATGCATGTGTAGATTTGCTCATGCAAAAACTTGAGTGTTTGCAAGTTCATTTTCCCTCCAACCACTTTTTTCCCAACTCTAGAAGAAGGTGTACGTCTGCCATTATCAAGAGTACATTTCCAACATTTCTCAGTATGGGAAAAGATTAAAGAAGAATTGTTGAAAACCCTTAAACATGCAAGTTAGTAGATTTGCACAGACTCAAAAGGGCATTCCAACCCTGGAACTATTGCTTACCACTACTTTCAGTCCCAGAATGTAGATCTGCCGAAACGTGGCAACATAAAGGGATTGCTAGTAATCAAACACTACTATGGTATGAGCCCTGGCATAATCAGAGAGGCTATATAACAGATCTTATATAATGAGAGTGCTGCCATAATTTGTCACCGCACTACGTGGCACCCAAGGTACAGGTGGATTTTGTTACAGGACCAGTAGATTTATGAAGCAATCTGCCCCATGGACAAGTAGATATTTAATAAATTCCACACCCCTGCGAAGCCATTTGTCTTGACCGCACCTCTTCCTTTTTCTTTGCCCACCTGGCTTTCCATTTTTCTAGATCACCCCATTTTTGCATCAAATTCATCAACTCTCTAATCTGAACCTTTTTCCCTGACACATTCATGTTTTCTAAATCTTTGTCAGAAAATTCTTCTCAATAGGGTTTCTGCAACACTTTAGATTTGCCAATGTCAATTCCCATTCTAGCTGCCATATCCATTAATTTTTCGTGAAACACCCTTGTATTTCTAGTGATGCTTTTACAGACAAACTGCAATTTGTCTTCACTGAGGGTATTCAATCTTTCCAGTCCCACATTTCCATTCATCAATTCTTCTATTTCAATTCTTAATTAAAAAATGTCTAATGGCTTGGGCTGCGGTTTTGGTCTCTCCATTTCTCGGGTCCATCTCTCTATTTCTTCAAGAGTCAGTACCGTGGCACTTCTCGTACCTGATGAAGTCTCAATCTGTACTTTCCTTGCAGGTACCGGTGTGGGTTTTCTCATGGAACCACTTTCAGGCTCTCGTATTGGGAGATCTATTAAGGAAATCACTGATTCACATTCGCTTGCCTGATCATCTACTATCAGGGTTTCTTTTCTTGGCTGTACTACTGATGTCGTTATAACTGGAGCTTTTGGACTAGTTTGTTTATCTCCGTACAATGGAACAACTGGGCCAATGGTCACTGGAATTGTCAAAGCCTCAGGACTTATATTTAACTGGGATATCTTCTGAATTAATTCGCTTCTCTGCTTATTTAAAGCTTCCTTTTCTCTTTCTTGTAATACCCTCTCAAGGGAGGTCTCGTGTATCACTTGCGGAACTAAAGGTGGATTAAAGAACGGAACAGTCGGATTTGTGGTGCTTGACCCCTTATTACAAGAGGGCCTATAAAATGGAGCAGTCGGATTTGATGTACTTGATCCCTCATTACAGGAAGGCCTATAGACTGGAACAGTCGGATCAGATGTGTGCGACCCTTCATTACAGGGAGGCCTAAAGAATGGATTTTTCGGGTTTACTATTCTTGTTTCTTCACTATATGGTGGTGGATTTTTCATGAATAAATCCTCCAGGTATTCATCATCAGAATCACCAGTAGTCATCAAATGTCTAGTTTTCTCAGTCCTTTTACCTCCCATAGGCTCCTCTACGGTTAGTACTGGGTAAAGTCCTTCCACTATCATATTCTGTCTCCACTGTTTCATTTTTTTCTCTTTTGCTTCTAGGTGCATTTTCGGGTACCATTTACTTATTCCTTTGTCAATCCTGGGTCTGTCTCGCTCAAAGGCCTCAATCTCCCATTCTTCTAGAGCCTCATATTGCGTCAATCTAGGTCTGGGATGTAAGTCATTCATTCGGTTTCTCAAATTTAACAAAATTCTTCCATTGAAGGTACCATTTAGGGGGAATGCTAAAATTCCGTCATCTTTGGTATATTCCACCCAATTTTCCAACCATACACAAACATGATACCCTCTGTCAAACATCATGAAGGATGCAGGAGTGTTTGGTTTGTGGAATAATACCTCCTTCTCTAGTTTTAATCGGCTTGTCTTTCTTGAAATAATTTTTAACTTTGTCTACGAGAGTCATTTTTCTCTTGCTTCCGTACATTCTGCGAGGTCTACCTCGTATCGACTGTTCAAAAGCAAACCCCTGGTATCTGGGATCAGGTCTAATCTCTGGATAAGTTGGATACCACATATACTTTCTACACGCTTTCCTTGTTTATAAAATCACTTCCAATACTAGCGTGTCTTACTTTTCTCGACAACCAATCAACACTGTGGTAGCAAATAATCTCAACTAATGGGTGCGCGGCCTTTCCAGTGAGTCAAGTTCTCATGCTCCTGCGCTCACCCCTCCTTTACAATACTATCTCAGCTACCCGCCCGCTGTTTCGACCAATACCAGCGCGGCACAGAGTGATGTCAGCGCAGCTCCGCAACTAACTCCCTCCTTCACAAGGTAACTGAAATTCAATTTTTATCTTAAAGTGCAAGTGTTTTATTTAATTTACAATGTAAAACATTCACCACTGTACTCAAGTGTCTAGAAAGGAAATATTTATTTTACTGCAAGTAAACTTCTTCTGTCTTCTTTTCATATACTGCGATAGATCCCTTCTGCTTATCCTTCATAGAAGCATTAGTGAACCTGCTACTCCCTTGACTCATCCACTCTGGGATATATATTAAGTCTAAAGTTTCACCAGCGAACCCTTTTGCTATCAAACAAGCTCAGACGAACCTGCTACTCCTTCCGTGTGACCCTTACTAGGTTATATCACAATAGAAGTTTTGCCAGCGAACTCGTTGGTTTAATTTATTCAATCATTCATACAGAAAACCCTAATTAGTGCTTCCAGTTCTGCCCAACCATGCACTAATTTTCCTCAAATAAGTGACCTCACCGCGAAGTGGCTTCTATTCTACCACCCGCTATTCTGCCTCCGGGGATTCCAAACAAAACAAATAACAGGTACGCACAATGGTTGTTCATACATTTACATCAATATAGCAGCATCAAATAAACATTTCAATAACATCGCATTTGATAATAACATATTTGATCGATCAATAAAATATGAATCTTAACCTACTAACTAACTAGCTACCTAACTTTAACTAATCCCTAACCATACCTCTGCTACCAGAAAAGAATAACTGATAGAGCGCGCAGGTCACCCGGCTAGGATAATTTTACTAAATACTCACCTGGGCCCATATTATTTTCTAGAAACCTTAACATTCACCGTGGGTAACTCAAGCTCTACTATCAGTATATCTTGAGATTCTTCTACTATTTTTGATTCATATATCCATAACCTAGCAATGTAGATATTAGGAACCTAATCACCTAGGATCAGGGAGTTGAGTCAAAATATAAGGTAGTCAAGAACATTTATAAACATTTGAGAAATATGAAATAACCACAGACTCTGGGTAGGTTCAAAACGTTATCTAATCATCATCATCATCATATGTTATGAGCAGAAAATTGAATGTGATAAGGCTAACAATAACTAAAATCAGAAACAGTATATAGCTATGAATAAGACAGAGTATACTTAGCATCTAGAACTTTAAAGTGAAGGGCAGGTAAAACAAAGAACATGCTAATCTTAGATACCAGGCGTACGCAACATTGATTAAAGGAGAGTAAAGAAAGGGAACATGCTATATTTAAAAGTCTTTAGAGCAGTTAAAGAAACTTATTGCAATTCGAGATTCAATTTTAGCTCAAATACTAAAGGGTAGGTAAGATTGGAACATACTATTCAATTCAGCTTATCTCCTAGAGGGAGGGTAAGATAAGAAACATATACTAAAACAGTAACGATTTAGCATTAACTAAAGGTAGGGAAAAAATGGAACATGCTAATAGGCGAGTAGTGCATGAAAATCTCATTTATAAAGGCACAAGGGAAAAAAGGAACATATGCAATTGCACTTTGAAATATTCAAGAATTAGAAATGCAAATATAGATAAGCAATCACCCACACAGACTTTATATTTACCTAAGATAGAGTGAAGACCAACCCTGGCCACGGGTCAGTTTGAAAAGACGGGAAGGAACCCTCAAGGACTTAGGTGCCAGTAGGCGAGCAGGTACATCTCATGGACAGTCAGGACAGGATAACCCCAGAATTTGGATCCGGACCGGGTTCACCAAAGGGTATGACCAATCACCCGCTGCTTCGGATGCAACGCCTGCGCTACTCCCTCTCTGCAAGGAATCTGCCAATAACCCTGATTGGGTCTCAAACCTCCCAGCAAATGTGTTTCACCGGCACTTTAAATTCTGCAAACCCCTGATGGGTTTCTCGAACCTCCCAACAGAGTGCCCCGCAGCTCTCTGTATCAGTCACCTATAGAGTACGTTGGCTCAGTGACAGGTCAGCTATTCGGACAAATCGGACAAATTCTCTAGCTAAACCTACGCTAGTTATACTGTTTTTCGGGTCAGTGTACCACCCCCTAATGTTGCAAGTGTAAGGATCCCCAATTTTGATTGGACAAAGGAGGAGGTTAGGTCATCACACCACCTAAAATTTAGACTTTCTCAGGCTTAACATTCAATTTCCATACCCACCCCTTAACTTCCAACTTCTCATGACATATGTTTTCCGTATAACAATAGTGAATACACATTTTTAATACATTTGTTGCAAGTTTAGTACAGTTCAGTTTCATTCAGCTAGTTCGCAGGTCAGGTTCCCAGGAACATCTTGGCTGTGGCTGCCAGTTGGCTGGGTTCCACTGCTGCAGAGTTTTTCTCTCTACGCATCAAGACCTGCGCAGTAGGGACTTCCAACATTGAGTAATAAGCACCTCCCATCCCAAAAAGGATATGATACATGAAAAGCAAGAGAAAACAATTTAGACACAGTAATAAATGATTACACTGTATACCATGAATCACTGTACTGCACCCATTACTTCATAATAACTATAGCATTATTGGTTATGCAGAACAGACAGCTTTGCGAAAGCGGCAATGCAAGCTTAAAGCATGTGAGAACACAGAGCGGCCATGTTAGCTGTATTGCGCATTAGCAAACACTTTCCCACCAGAACTGCGAGTACGTCACGGCACATGGGTATGACTGACGCATGCGCAGTCTAAATTCCCGCGTAGCAGCAACCATTTTGTAGTGCAAGCGTATTAGGATTTATAAACACATAGGCAAGCGTCTCTTGGACACCCCGTATAATGAAAGAATTTGCAAATTAGGAGGACGAACATGTTGATTATTTTAGTAACATTATTTGAGGTTCATGATGCAAGCAAGTCGCTTAACGTGCGAATCCTTGCTCCATCACTACTACTCACTCTCTACTACTCACTCTCTACTATTCATTCTCTACTACTCT